>NC_056736.1:362603182-362701630 GCF_019279795.1 Protopterus annectens
TAACGCCTTTTGTATTTGTACTTCTCTCTGCAGTGCACAAACACGGTTCACTTCCTAAGGAAATAGTGAAAAAATTTAATTTCGCTGCCTTCTGTACTGCAAAAATAACCTGGCTTCAGCGTGTGGCTGACAACATTCTGGATAATGCTCAGTGAAGAAAATGTACACATCAGGTAACTTTCCACATTGTACAAGCTATAAGTGCAGTGAGCTTAGAGAAGGAGGACAGCTGATACAGAGTTCAAATCCATTCTGTAGATACTTTTACAGAGGGGTCAGAATGCTTTTTGTCACAACATTTTGATTAGGAATGCAACAATACATGCAAATAAGCATCATTATTATGTTTATTGCAGCAAACATATCATTAATGCTTGCTATAGAAGCCCAGTATAACTTGTGTAAATTATGTTAAACATGGCAACAATAACATTTAATGTAGAATGCATATGGATAGGTATGATGTGAGGAATTTTTTTTTATAATTCTTATCAGTTATCATATATCATAAGTATGTGTTTAGGACACTAGTTCTTGTGAAGTATGTATGCAATATAACACACTGTTACTCAGGTCATGCAACTACGTACATATGACTTGTATGTACAAACACAAAGACTGCCTTTTACATAAAAATGTCACATGACTAACTAAAGTGTCAGACATGCAGACATTTCTAAAGTACATCTCCAGTCATTGTTACATTACTATAACTCTACTTGCCAAGTTAAAATTTAAGTTCCCTTGAGGCACTGAGAGTTAACAAGCACACTTTAACATTTTATCCTTTTTTTCCTCATGGGTTTGATTCCCAAGTGGTACAACTCAATCTTACCAGTGTGTCTAACTCCCAAAAGTCCTATATGTTACAAGTCATACAACCATGACTTAAACACCATAAAACATTTCATTGTTTAACATTTTAACGTGTCAATAGTTTCAGCACTGCACATGGTCAAATCTCACTGCCACTTTTCACATCTTCTGTGCTTTTTGATGTAATCAGTGACAGTGTGTGTCTGCCAAGCCATTGCTGTGCTTTCAGTTGCACAAATGCAGTTGGCAAGGCTGTGCAGCCTGGCACACAATCTGTTACATGCAAGATCTGAAGTGGGTGCCAATTCTGACACATATTTCTAGCTTGACTGCTGCAGATATGGGTAGCAATGGTAGGTATGGCATTTCATTCATAGCACAAAGGTGGGATGTTGAGTCTAGGATGTTTGTGGCACTCCTCTTGGAGTTCTATAGCTGGAGGCTGCTGCAGGAGATTATACCAGATCTTAGTATAAGGCCGATGCTTGGAGTAGCTTGACCAAGGGTGTTTACAGTGCAACTGCATCACTGATCAGTATTAGCAAAAAACTACGGGCACACATAAAATTGTCTAAGGCCAGCTTCGAGAGAAAAATTGCACAGGACACTAAGGATAATCACAAGGCTTTCTTTAGTTATGTTAGGAACCTGGGTGGTAATTCCCAGATATGCTCAGAATTAGTCCAAAATGACAAAAAATACACCAAACCCACAGACATTGCCAACATCCTAGCTGACAGGTTCAGCGCAAACGCCCTACCAAAAGGGCAAATATCTATCCCAGCAGAGTGCTGCCCCCCTGACATCTCAGATGCTCAGGTAAGAGCCGCCCTCTCCAAAGCAAAAAACACAGCATCAATGGGACCCGGGCTGCGTCCTACATGAACTCAAAGAAGAGCTAAACCCAAACATAAAACTACTGTTCAATCTCAGCCTTACTACAGGATATGTGCCCAAAGAGTGGCGTACAGCAACAGTGGTCCCTCTCCATAAAGGTGGTGCCTCAACGGATCCTGGAAACTATCGCCCCATAAGCCTGACTAGCTTGGTCTGCAAAGCTATGGAAAGGATCATCATGGACCTCATAAATAAAGATATTGGGGACCTACAAACACTGGATCCTACCCAGTTCGGCTTTGTTAAGGGCAGATCCTGCCTCTTAAACCTGGTTGATTTCTTTGAAACAGTCACCAAGGCCATTGACGAGGGGAAGGTGGTCCACACAGCCTACCTGGACCAAAAGCCTTCGATACAATACCCCACTCGGGCATTATAGATAAGCTCACCAGCTTAAATATAAACCCCTATGTCACTAGATGGATTGCAAACTGGCTCAAGGACAGAACCCACATGGTTAGAATTGCTGGAGCCATGTCAGACTCAAACCAGTTACAAGTGGTGTCCCACAAGGCTCAGTCCTGGGACCTCTCTTGTTCGGTATATATTTCTCGGAGGTACAGGCCAACACGGAAGGACTGTGGCTGACCAAGTTCGCAGATGACTGCAAACTGGGTGCCATAATCGACTCTCCAGCTGACACAAGCATCCTCCAAAAGGGCCTCATAGAAACAGACAACTGGTGCCAGAGCCATGGCCTCAAGCTAAATGCCAAAAGTGTATAGTCATCCCCTTTGGCAAAAACAAAGTGCCTACAAATTACCACATAGGTGGAAATCCATTAAGTACAGAAGAAGTAATTAGGGACCTGGAGACCCAAGTTGATAGCAATCTCTCATTTGACAACCACGTGGCCAAAGTGGTTAGAAAAACATTTTATATAGCCCACCTAATCATGAAGGGATTCACATCTAGATCAGGGGAGGTCATCGTGCCTCTTTACTCATCCCTCATCAGGCCCATAATTGAGTACAATGCCCTTTGGGATGTACCTTACCAGACACCTGCAGCAACTGGAAAGACCCCAAAAGTACCTCACCAAGAGGATCAAAGGGCTCAAACAGATGCCATATGCTGCCCGGTTAAAGAAACTCCAGCTCTACTCAGTGGCATACCGCCTGTTCAGAGGCAATCTGTGCCTGACGTATAAAGCCTTGTCCAACCCGGAATTAATGGACATGCTGCACCTCAGAAAATCTAAATCCCATCGAGCTACGCTCGAGACTTGAACCTCAGCACTGAAATAAATAGGACATGCTGGAGGGACAGATTCATAACCCAGAGGCTCCCTTCACTCTGGAATAAAATCCCAGTCCAGGTTAGGCAGAGTCCCTCATTGACTCTCTTCAAGAGGAATCTTGATGAGTGGATGGGAGATCGTAGGTTTACCCCGGGTATCCCTTCTGTGTCACTGTTAGATAGAGGCACAGTATACTAAGTTCGAAAAAGGGCATAGCAAAATAAATTTAAAATGGGTGGCGAAAGCCAAACACATTCTGGCTAGGCTTATAAATGCCCTAGGGCAGATAGCCTAGTATGAACCTATGAACCTATGAACCTATGAACTGGTATCCCATCCCACACACTGGAGAGCAATGCCATCCCTACTACAGTGACATGAAGAGGCACAAGCAGGACCTCCTGAACAATTGGGAGGATGAATTTAAGACTGTAAACACTCCTCATTTGGCTAGGTATACTGACCCATTGCTTATCTATGATATGGTAGTAATTAGTCAAAAAATGCAGTTATTCATTATGCTTTCATATATCTATGTTTACTTTTTTCCACACCTGCAACAGAGATAGCAGAAAACTGTGAGGTGCATTGCAAGAAACTAACTTGCCTCAGAGAGACACTGGGTAAGAATTCATGAGGTCTAAATGCAAGGAAGAGAAGTATTTTCAGGCTACTACTGTGTATCATCTTGAGCAGGCATGCCTTAAATTTGCATACTTGCCTGCTCCAATAGTTCTTGATGACTGCATTTGGCAATGAGTTCATTAGCTTAACTGTGTCTATGTTCAATACCCAGTATTTTTACAATATTAACTGCAATACATGACATTAATTTAAATTTGGCAAATGCAGTTATTAACTTTGAAAGCAGGTATCTGATATGGCATAGCGAAACACGATATTCTCTTACTCATATGCCATTGTGATTGATTGATTTTATGACATATGGTGCAGCGGTTAGCATTGCTGCCTCAAAGCAAGAGGTTCTCCGGTTCGATTCTCGGCTGGGGTGTCTTCTGTTCGGAGTCTGCATGTCCTCCCTGTAGTCGCGTGGGTTTCCTCCGGGTGCTCCGGTTTCCTCCCACATCCCAAAGACATGCAGTAGGTGGATTGGACACTCTAAACTGGCCCTAGGTGTGTGTGTGCCTTCTGTGGAAGGTTGGGTGCCGGGCTGGCAACTCGACACCGTAAAACTCCACTGCCAATCATGAGTGGACAGATCCGCTGTGGTGACCCCTAACTGGGAAAAGCCGAAAGAAGAAGAAGAATGCCTTCCCATCATATCTTGATGAGGCCAAGGTGTACTTATGCATTTCTCATATTGGTTTATATATTGAAAATAATAAACTAATGTGACATGCCATTGATCTAATTTTCTCTTTTTGTACCCCCACCTATATTTCTCTCTCTCTCTCTCTCTCTTTTTTTGTAGTTATTCAGATATATTTTTTTCTACATTGCTGCTCATAAAAAGATGGCCACCAGCAAATGGAGCAAGACCAACCATTGTGGTCTGTCCTGCCACACCTGTATAGGTGGCTGCAGCAGCACCACAACAGGCAGCACAGACACCCAAGAGATCTGGGTCACAACCTGCCAGCATTGCCTCCACAAGTTTTTACCATACCTGCTCCACCTGCATCAGGTAGCTCTGCCCTGGCTGCTGGTGCAGTGGTACCCTCTAGGGGCAGCACTAGTGGAGTTGATGATTTTGTCACCAAGCAGGAGCTGACAGGCTGGTGGAGGGCATAATGGAGTGGGGACTCATTGCCCGAATCAGCAGGCTTGAAAAGGTCCTATGTCATATTGCCAAAACAGTGCCATGTTCAGCACTGACCCAGGAAACTGGCACAGGAGACAGTGATGACAGTTCTGAGGGTGAGGACTAAATTCTCACTGTTCTCAAGCTAAATGTGGATGTGCCTCTGAGGTCCCCTACCTATCCCTAATCATGGAGTCCTCCAACATTTTGTGTCCATTCCCATACCTGTCTGTCTTGTATATCTTGAATGTCTGTACCTGCTACCTAACTTATCCTACCTACCTAAAAAAAGGCACCTGTCCCACAAAAAATATTGTTCATACATAATGCGTGCGTGATGACATCAGCTCATCAGGGCTACCAGCCTGTCGGAGTTGAGCTCGCGGCGCACGTCAGTTTTGAATGCTTTTGCATGGGAACAGATGGTTTTATTTAGCTGCTGCTGAAGGATTTAATTTCGGAAGCTGCATGCTGCCTGGGTGAAATGCTGCTGAAGGATTTAATTTCAGAAGCTGCCTGCGTAAAAATCGGAGGACGGAGTCTGGACTGGCTGTTGGGATTTACTGGGAGAGAGACATACTATTTTCAGAGTGAATAAGGTAAGTGTGTGTGTGTGTGTGTGTGTGTGTGTGTGTGTGTGTGTGTGTGTGTGTGTGTGTGTGTATGTGTAGGGGAGGTAGAAGGCTTACCCTCCACTTCACCCAGGGCCACTAAGCGTTTTATAGCTAAATTGATTTTCTGAAATGGTCCATCAATTGAATGTGACTTGACAGGCTATATTATAACCATTTCTGTGAAACATTGCTTCTTTATTTACTTTTAATTAATGACATCCCTGAACTAAGTTATATGGTTTTGAAGTTTACATTCACAGTCATTGCTGTGAAAAATTAAAAAAAATACATGGACATAAGACTTGAACAATAGTATTGGACTAAAGCTCATTGTACAAAGTTATTCATTATGACAGAGTTTTAGTCTTGCCCATAAGACTAACAATTTAAAGGTAATTATGCTACATTTGGAAAAGTTATATAGAACTTTTAATACAGAAATAACAAGTTACCTCAAAAAGCAAATTCATTGTTTTGTTTTTGATCATCTCACTTTTTGGAGAATTAGCCTTTCACAAAGTGATCATCACCATCATCTTCTTTTGGCTTTTCCCGTTAGGGGTCGCCACAGCGGATAATCTGTTTCCATTTCTTCCTGTCCTCTGCATCTTGCTCTGTCACACCAACCACCTGCATGTCCTCTCTCACCACATCCATAAACCTTATCTTAGGCCTTCCTCTTTTCCTGTTACCTGGTAGCTTCATCCTTAGCATCTTTTTCCCAATACACTCAGCATCCCTCCTCAGCACATGTCCAAACCAACGTAATCTTGCCTCTCTGGCTTTGTCTCCAAACCTTCCAACATAGGGTGACCCTTTAATATACTTATTCCTGATCCTGTACACCCTCGTCACACCCAGTGCAAATCTGAACATCTTTAACTCTGCTACATCCAGCTCTAACTCCTGCCTTTTTGTCAATGCCAATGTCTCCAACCCATATAAAATAGCTGGTCTCACTACCCTCTTGTAGACCTTCCCTTTCACTCTTACTGGTACTCTGTCACAAATCACTCCTGACACTCTTCTCCACCCACTCCATCCTGCATGTACTCTCTTCTTCACCTCTCTTCCACTCTCACCATTACTCTGAACTATTGATCCCAAGTATTTAAACTCATCCACCTTTGCCACCTCTACTCCTTGCATCCTCACCATTCCTCTATCCTTCCTCTCATTCACACACATATATTCTGTCTTAGTCCTGCTGACCTTCATTCCTCTTCTCTCTAGAGCATATTTCCATCTCTCCAGGGTCTCCTCCACCTGTTCCCTACTCTCACTACAGATCACAATGTCATCTGCAAAAATCATAGTCCATGGGGAGACTCCTGTCTGATCTCGTCTGTCAACCTGTCCATCACCATGGCAAATAAGAAAGGGCTCAGAGCTGATCCTTGATGTAATCCCTCCTCGACCTTAAATGCATCCGCAGACCTCACCGCTGTCACACTACCTTTTACATATCCTGTACCACTCTTACATACTTCTCTGACACTCCTGACTTCCTCATGCAATACCACAACTCCTCTCTAGGCACCCTGTCATATGCTTTCTCTAAGTCTACAAAAACACAATGCAACTCCTTCTGACCTTCTCTGTAATTCTCCGTCAGCACTCTCAGAGCGAACATCGCATCTGTAGTGCTCTTTCCCAGCATGAAGCCATACTGCTGATCACTAATCATCACGTCCCTTCTTAACCTAGCTTCCACTACTCTTTCCCATAACTTCATGCTGTGACTGATAAGTTTAATCCCTCTGTAGTTACTACAGCTCTGCACATCACCCTTATTCTTAAAAATTGGTACCAAAACACTTTTTATCCATTCTTCAGACATTCTCTCACTTTCCAAGATTTCATTAAACAATCTGGTTAAAAACTCCACTGCCATTTCACCTAAACACCTCCATGCTTCCACAGTTATGACATCTGGACCAACAGCCTTTCCATTCTTCATCCTCTTCATAGCCATCCTTATTTCCTCCTTGCTAATCCATTGCACTTCATGATTCACTGTCACCACATCATCCAACCTTCTCTCCCTCTCATTCTCTTCATTCATCAACCCCTCAAAGTACTCTTTCCATCTGCTCAACACACTCTCCTTGCTTGTAAGTATGTTTCCCTCATTATCCTTTATCACCTTTACCTGCTGCACATCTTTCCTAGCTCAGTCCCTCTGTCTAGCCAATCGATACAGGCCCTTTTCTCCCTCCTTAGTGTCCAACCTTTCATACAACTCTTCATATACCTTATCCTTAGCCTTCGCCACCTCTCTCTTTGCCATGCACCTCATCCCCTTATACTCCTGTTTACTTTCTTTATCTCTCTGACAATCCTACTTCTTCTTCGCCAACCTCTTTCTCTGTATACTCTCCTGTACTTCCTCATTCCACCACCATGTCTCCTTGTCGTCCTTCCTCTGTCCAGATGTCATACCAAGCACCTTTCTAGCCATCTCCTTTACTAGCTCTGCTGTAGTTACCCAGCTATTTGGTAACTCTTCACTGCCACCCAGTGCCTGTCTTAACTCATCCCTGAACTCCACCTCACAATTACCCTTTTTCAGTTTCCACCATTTGATCCATGGTGCTGCCCTCACACTCCTCTTCTTCTTCTTGATCACCAACGTCATCCTACAAACCACCAGCCTATGCTTCTTAACTACACTTTCCCCGGTCACAACTTTACAGTCTCCAACCTCCTTCAAACTGACCCTCCTACATAAGATATAATCAACCTGCGTGCATCTTCCTCCACTCTTGTATGTCACCCTATGCTCCTCCCTCTTGTTAAAGTACGTCTTCACCACAGCCATGTCCATCCTTTTCGCAAAATCCCCTACCATCTGACCTTCTGCATTCCTTTGTTTAACACCATACCTACCCATCACTTCCTCATCCCCTCTGTTCCCTCCACCAACATGCCCATTGAAAGCTGCTCCAATCACCAGTCTCTCACCCTTCGGTACAGTGAACACCACTTCATCCTACTCACTCCAAAATTTTTCTTTCTCATCCATCGCACACACAACTTGTGGAGCATATGCACTAACAACATTCATCATTACACTCTCAATTTCCAGCTACATAAACATCACTCTATCCTTCACTCTTTTCACCTCCAAAACACTCTTAGCATATTGTTCCTTCAGGATAACTCCTACGCCATTTCTCCTCCCATCCACACCATGATAAAACAATGTGAACCCACCTCTGATACACCTAGCCTTACTCCTCCTCCATCTGGTCTCTTGTACGCACAGTATACCAACCTTCCTTCTGTCCATCATATTGGCTAGCACTCCCTATACCAGTCATACTGCCAACATTCAAAGTTCTGACCCTCACTACCACAGTCCTAGCCTTTCTCCTCTCTTCCTGCCTTCAGCCATGCCTTCCGCTTCTTCTCCTCCTTCGGCCAACAGTAGCCCAATTTCCACCAGCACCCTGTTGGCTAACAGTACTGGTGGTGGTCGTTGTTAACCCGGGCTTCAACCGATCCAATATGTAAATATTTATTGCTGTCTGCATGAAATATTTGGCAAAGTTTTACACCGGATGCCCTTCCTGATGCATCCCTCCTCATTTTTCCGGGCTTGGGACCAGCTTAAAGAAATGCACTGGCTTGTGCATCCCCAGTGGCTGGGTTCCTTTCACAAAGTGATATGGAGCTTAAAACTACTAAATACTGACAAATCATGTGTTAATATCCATTGACAAAACTTTCAGGGATAGCACCCTGCACAAGTGGTTCTTCCAGAATGTGTTGTATGTGTTGTGCAGTTTTTTGCAAGTCCACTAAATGGACAGAAAATGTTGCACACGCCAAGACTGATGGCTAATATAATAACAGGAATGGGTATGTAGAGCAGTTCATTTGGAACACGTGTGCTTCAAGCACAGTTGTGAAATTTGAAGGTGGCATACTAATAGTTGAATGGTGACTGTATGGTAAAATCCACAATTATGTTGTCTTGGACATTTTGCTTTGTTTTATATATTACACTGTGGATGAAGGATGTGCTTAATGCTTTACTACTTTGCAATTTATACCACAAATATGTATTTATATATTGTGTGTAGAAGTAGACTGTTATCATGGAAACATTCTGAATAGAGCAGTTTTGTCATTATTGGTGCATGCATTTTGCTTCATTGCCTACTGGAAAGATGTTCAAACAATAAATTTAAAATGCAGTTGTGTGTGGAAGTAGACTGTTATCATGGAAATGTTCTGAATAGGGCAGTTTTGTCATTATTGGTGCATGCATTTTGCTTCATTGCCTACTGGAAAAATGTTTAAACAATAAATTTAAAATGCGCTCTAACTTAAGTCTAGCAAGTGTGCTGTATTATACAAGGAATATAATTTAATACAATCAGGAAGGTAAATCAAGGAATGCATACATGTATGCATGGCCCTAAAAATGTGTTTGAAAACAGCCCAGAGGAAAGTGTGAAAGGCTCAAAATCATGGGCAAATTTTAAGCTTTACTGTTACCAAAGCAATGGATGAAGGTAAAACAGTTCACACCACATTACCTTGTCCTGGCCAAGGCTTTTGACACAATCGCCTACTCAGGTGTAGTACAGAAGATGAATAATGTAGGAACAAACACTTAAATCACCAGCTGCATTGCCAACTTGTCTCACAGGATGCAGGAGATCAAAACAGGGGAAGAGACCAATCACCAATGGAGTCCCCCAGGATTCGGTGCTGAGACTTTTTCTGTTTGGCATATACATCTCAAAAGTAAAAGGAAATACCAAAGAGCTTTGGCCAGCTAAGTTTGAGATGACTGCAAGCTAGGAGAAGTTATTGAATCCCCAAATGACTTAACCATCATGCAGGAAGGTTTGTCCCAAATAATAACTGGTGTCAAAATCATGACAATGCCCTCTGAGAACTGATCCAATTGTTTGGCATTTGGGAACTTGTGTGTACAGTGACCTAACTTTTGACCAACATGTGCCCAGAGTCATAAGAAAGCCTTTCTATATTGCACAGCTTATAAACAAATTGATTGTGACTAGATCTAGAGATGTTGTTGTCCCCCTTTACAAAGCTCTCATTATGTCAATCATTTTGTATAATGCCCACTTTGGCATGTATCTGTCCAGCCCCATGCAACAATTGGAATACCTTCAGAGATACCTTACTAAAAGGATACAAGTCCTAAACAATAGGTCTTGCATGGACCATGTCAAAGATTTATTACTATAGTCAGTATCCTACAGAGTGCTTATTGGTGACATGTCTGGCATACAAAGCATCCTCCGACATAATACAGATGGACCTACTGAACTTTAGCAAGTCAAATGGCATCAGAAATACTCAGACCAGGTATCTAAACTGAATATTGTGCAGAGATGGATATACATCACAGAGGCTACCACTGTTTTGGAACAGACTATCCATAAAAATAAAGCAAAGCTCATCCATCCATATTCAAATGTAACTTGGATTTAAGGACGGGTAATAGAAAATGTACTCCAGGATTTCCCCTCATGCCACTAATGGATAGAGGCAGTTCCTAAATGCTGCATCCCTTACATGGCCCCCTCAAATTATCTATGGTATGATCACAGTTGTTCTCACTAGGGCTAATATACAATTATCAGCCATGAGGATAGCTAAGACCAATCAGAAAATGTTAATTCAAGCAACAAAAGGGAATTGGCTAAGTATTTTTTTATTTACTTGTTTTTTTAATTTTGCCACATTTTAAATGGCAACAGTTCTGACTATTTAACTTCTGATTTTTGTAAATTTACAAAAATTTTCCTGTCACTTTTACTTGAAGACTGATCTGCTGAATGAAGATCAAAAATTCTAAGTATTCTCATGTTGACACTTGTTTGAGGAAGGATATATAACTAGTGACATTTACCCTTCAGGAATTATCCTTGAAAATGGATGATTTTCAGAAGAATTTAGAAAACCTAAAAGAAAAATATCTTAAACAAACTGATGTTTTAAAAGAAATGTTACAACAGCAACAAAACAAGTAATAAGGCCAGCAACTAAGTGGCTGTGAAGAATCGATTTATTAGTAACACATTAAACTTCCATGTCGCAGACCAACATTTTTGATGTGGAGACTGCCTTGAATGACATAGATAGTAGACTGAAAGAAGAAAAATCACAAACTGACTTTCTACTAAAACAAAACACTTGGCTTCTAAACAAAATAGATGATTGAGAAAACAGAGAAAGGAGATGCAACATAAGAATTTTTGGTCTACCAGAAGAAACTGAAGGTGAGGATTTAATTTCATTCCTGAATACTTGGATTCCAGAAATATTAAATCTTCAGGTTCAGGTTCATAGGTTCATAGGTTCATAAGTAGGTACTAGGCTATTGGCCCTAGGGCTTATGCAAGCCTAGCGATATGGATTCCCTGTCTATAGGCACTTACAGAAATTTATTTTCCTGCACCCCTGTGAAGCAGAGCCACCAAAGTGATTCCCAGGGTGAATTTCCTATTTCCCATCCAATCAAGATTTTTCTTAAAGAGGGCCAAAGAGGTGCTCTGCTTGACCTGAATGGGCAGTCTGTTCCAGAGTATGGGAAGTCTCTGGGACAGGAACCTAGCCCTCCAGCAAGTGTTGTTTACTGTGGTGACAAGGTTTAGGTCCTTGGAGTATGTGGCTGGGATGGACTGGGATTTCTTTAAGTGGAGCAGGTACAACATTTGTGGGCTTGACATGGCCTTGTATGTTAGGCAGAGATCACCTCTGAGTAGGTGATATGAAACAGAGTACAGCTGGAGTTTTTTTGAGGCGGTCTGCATAGGATAGATGTTTTAGGCCAGTGAACCTCTTTGTGAGGTATTTCTGTGGCCTTTCCAGCTGTTGCAAATGTTTTGTGAGGTACATACCAAACGGGGCATTGTATTCTATAATAGGTCTAATGAGGGATGAGTAGAGAGGAACAATGACCCACTTTTTTCTAGATGAGAAGCCTTTTGTAATTAGGTGGGCCACGTAGAAGGTATTTTGTGACTACTCTGGCGATGTGTTTATTAAAGGAGAGACCACTGTCCACCTGTGTCCCAAGGTCTCTTATAACACTTTCTGTGTCAAGTGGGCTACCACCTATGTGGTAGTTCAAGGGCACTTGTTTTTTTCCAGAGGGGATGACTATGCATTTTTTGGCATTGAGCTTCAGGCAGTGGCTCTGACACCAGGCATCTATATCAGTGAGGCCCTTTTGTAGAATGTCCACATCCTTTGGGGATTCGATAATGGCTCCCAGCTTGCAGTCATCTGTGAACTTTGTTAGCCATAGACCTTCAGTATTGGCTTGAACTTTAGAGAAGTAGATGTCAAATAAGAGCGGAGCTAGGACTGAGCCCTATGGTACTCCACTTGTCACAGGTCTAGTACTGGATTTGGAGTCAGCTACTTTGACTATGTGGGTTCTGTCAGTGAGCCTGTTTGCACCCCATCTAGTGACATAGGGATTAATGTCCAGTTTAGTGAGTCTGTCTAAGATTCCGAAGTGGGAGATGGTGTTGAAGGTCTTGGCGAGGTCCAGATGGACTGTGTGAACCACCTTACCCTCACCCCCGGCTCTGGTGACTGTTTCAAAGACGTCAATCAGATTTAGGAGACATGATCTACCTTTCACGAACCTAAACTGTGTGGGGTCCAGAGACTGGAGGTCTCCAATGTCCCTGTTTATGAATTCCATGATGATACTTTCCATGGTCTTACAGACCAGACTCGTCAGACTGATGGAGCGGTAGTTACCAGGGTCCATGGTGGATCCCCTCTTATGGAGTGGGATAGCTGTGCACCATTCAGTGGGCATAAAGCCAGAGGTGAGGCTAAGACTGAACATGCTACATAGGTGGGTTGCCAGTTCGTTTTATAGTTCATGTAGGACACAGCCCGGGATGCTGTCTGGTCCCATGGATACTGTATTCTTGGCTTTGGCTAGTGAAGTTTTTACCTGTGCAGCCATGATTACCGGGACTTGGCATTCTTCCGGTATTGAGATGGACCCTTTGGGGGGTGAGAGGGGGGTGAAATTGGTACTGAACCTATCTGCCAGAATGTTAGCAATATCAGTTGGATCAGTATGTTTGGTGCCATTGTGCTGTAACTCAGAGCAAATCATTGTGCTGTAACTTAGAGCAAATGTGAGTGTTGCCATTCAGGTTTTTGACATAACTGCAGAATGCCTTGTGGTTGTCTTTAGAATCTGTGGCAATTTTGTTCTCGTAACTAGCTTTGGAGGATTTTATGAGGGATCTCAGCTTCTTATTGATGCTGACCAGGGAATTTTTTCAATCCTGGGTTTTTACTCTTTTTGCAGGAGTTTCTTTTTTCTGTTGTATAGTTTGTTTATGGCCGGGGACCACCAGATTGGCTTCCTTTTTTTGGAAGATAGCATCTTGGTTCTATTTTGGATGGCACGGTCCATGCACAAGTGTATGTGTTCATGCAATGAATTAGTGAAAGATTCTGCGTATTCGCTTTTTCATTCCATACGCATGCATGTTGTGAAGTTTGCCTCTTCAGTCTTGAGAAGCTTGAAGTTGGCCATGGAGAAATTTTTTAAGGTGGTTACCTTGGTGGGGGGGTGGAAGTGGGATGTGGATGTCTAGGGTGATTAGCTTATGGTCAGATCTGACCAATGAGGAGCTAACCTTTGGAGTGGAGCATCTGTCTCCCATGTTGGTAATGATCAGGTCCAGGACATTTGTGCCCCTGGTGGGGGTATGGATAAGCTGGTCTAAAGTACTGGCATTTATGAATTCCAAAAAACATTGAGCAAATGTGTTGGTATTTGAGTAGTTTTCCCAGTCAATGGCAGGGTAGTTGAAGTCACCTAATATTATGGTGTTTGGTTTTACCTGATTATTTTCCAGTATGTTGAAAAAAGTGGAGTGGCAGATTTGGGGCATAGTGGGAGATCTGTAGCAAGCTACAGTTTGGATTGCAGTCTTGCCTAGGGTTAGTTGCACTTGGAGAATATCAGATGCATTATGTTGGGCAACAAGCCTGGAGGTGTGGATAGTCTTAATGAATATGGACACGCCTCTGCCTTATAGTGTTCCGGTTCTGATTGGTTGGCCGAAAGGTGTGGTATGAGTTGTATCCTGGTATAGCCGGGGTGCTCTCTGGAGCCTTGAACCAGGTTTCGGTTACTGCACAGATATCGATGTTCTCCATTTTAAGGAGTGCTTCGAGTTGGTGCATTTTGTGGTTAACACTTCTAGCATTGAGTAGCAATACCCTCAGGTTTAGCTTGCTTAGACTTGTTACGGTGGTAGTTTTGTCATTTGAACTTTGCCTAAAAAAGACACAATAGGGGTGGCAAGGGCCTTGGCCAGTAACCTGAATCCCAGAGAAGTGTTTTTCCTATGCTAATGAAAGAGCCCACAGAGTTCCAGGTAAACAAATTCCTTCTTCCTCATCTTCTCCTCTGAGATCTATAGTTATAACATTTTTATCACATATTGACAAAGAATTAATACGCAAAACTGTGTGGAGGAAAGCCCCTTTGAAATACAAACAAAATTCAATCAGATTTGATAATGGCTATTTATATAAAATAATAGACCCGAGGAAAAGTTGCTGGCCTTTTGTGTAATCTCTTATGCAGAATCGTTTCAAATCTCAGATAATCTTTCCAGCAAAAATAAAACTACATCTGTTAAATGGAATACTGGAACATTGTGCCTGATTGCCATTCTCCCATCACAGTAACGACTGCATTACGCATCATATGTGTTTGGGTGTACCTAGCAGCAGGCAATGTTGTGTGAGAAATACATATATCAACAGTCTTTTAAAGGAATTACAGGCACCCATAAGCCCTGCAGGAATTACATGATGTCATGGCTTCAAATAACCAAATATCTTGCAATTTTAGCAACACTTGCAATGTGGTGTGTTCATGCTTCACAATATCATGTGGTTTCTGTCGTCATATAGGAGTACAAAAATCATAGTGGCTAACTGTAAGTATTGTGTATTGTTATGCATGAATGACATCCACAAGTGTTATAATATGTACAATTACAGTTGGAGATACCTCCCTATCCCTTTTATCTCGTAGAAATTGTTTACAACATAATCATATGATGTAATGACTTCACATAGGTGGAGTCTCACAGCTGTGTTAAAACCTCCACTGTGGTACATGTGATTCATACACATCATTAGTTGGAGGTCTTACGCTGTTTGCTTTTCAATTCCAGCAAAGGGCAACCTTATATGAATGTACAGACATTACATAAACAACACTGCATGAAGTTATTATTCTCAATTTTTACTTTAGAGAAAGAAATATAAACTCATTTTGTAATTTCCTGCCAGTGTAAGAGTTTTGTGAATGTGGTGGAGTGAGTGATCCTGCACATGCATTTAGTAATGACATATGTAGCATAGCTACATAGATAGCGTGCGTTTAATTTCTGGGACAATGTTGTACAAAACAAAAGGAACAGCTTTCTTGACCAAGAAACAGTGATACTAAGCTGTTCACAGTTGTATGAACATTTTATCATTCTGACAAAAATCATATTGTACAAATTATCCTCAAATGCCTTTTATTACTTCACAATTTAATTTAGTTTACTTGTGACATGATTCATTGCTATATCATGTGGCAGAAACAGTCAGTGCACAGCTCTGTAGAATGTGTAGTACGATAGGCAGGGATTTGAATTTGTTGGTATCTCTGTCAGGTAACTGTGTCAGACAGGAGTAGCTGAGATAAAGAAAGCATTTATGGCAAAGTCAGAGGACAATATTTTTAAACTGTCACCCTCTAAGGTAGGGGATCCATACCCATTGCAGCAAGGAAGTGCTGTAAGCCCTTCAAGTGTGTTTGTCATGACACACACATTATGCCTACATCTGTGGTGTCACAGGATGATGCTCATCCTTCTGATATTTGTCCTGGCATGTGTTCAAGTCTGGCAAGGTGCAATTGTTGAGTATGTCTTTAATTGTTCACAGTAATTACTTAATTTCCAAATATGAATGCACTGTACACCATGTCCTCCTCCAAACATATATGTATTATTGTAATTGTTTTCTTCACACTGCACAGTTTTATAGGACATGAGGACTTACATAACATTTCTTATTGTATGGCATTATGTAGGATTATCATAAATTCTGATTGGGCCTGTGTTATGACACTTTCTTGTGTGTTTGATTTGTTTACATGCTGTTGTGGCAGTGTTCATTGCAATTTCTTGTGAGCATGCCCTGTATAATCATGTAGTAGATGCACTCCATTTGGGAATGGAGACCTTGAACTACTGAAATGCCATCAGATCTTTATTGCCATTTGTCACTTGTGTATTTTGAATGTTGTTATATTACTGTTTAGGATATACATGAATATGAAACTCATTCTTGTCTAATACATGTTTCAAGGTAATATACCCCCTGTTTATAGTGCCAAATGACAACAGATGGGAAAACATGTCCCTTTCTGATTTGCATGACACAATAGCTGTAGGGCTCATTTCTTCTTGTTTATATATGATGAAATGGAGAATACAGCATTACAGTTGTCACACATGCATTTCCTGTATATACATGTCGTGTTCAATAACTGCAGTCTATGTGGATGACCCCTAATGTATCCGCTGTCCTTGTTATCTCAACTCAGCATGTTATCAACATTAATATCACAATTACTCCCCTTTGTTACAGTATTGCATTGTGCCCCTCTCTCATGCATTGTTAACATGTATGTTTTTACTTACGTGCATGGGTCAAGAATTGTTAACAGAATTAATTATTATTACATCAATATGGAAGTATTTAGGTTTAAAATGTTTTTTGTGAAATAATCAGATTTAACTGCATTAAATGAGTACACTTTCTTTGTTTTCTCAATCCTCTTACTTATGTCTTCACTACTACCATAATATTCTGTGTACATTCTTCCCATTCAGTGTCCCTACATCTTAATTCTTGTAATCAACTTGGCCTTACTTCATATAAGCTGTCTGTACATGCTTGCATAATAGGTTTGCTTACAGGCAAGCCATTTTGTTTACATTGTATACTCATGCTTCAATGCCAATTTTCATGGCCGCCAACACTGCTGCTGGCCACGAAGCAGTGCTTGTAAACATGTAAGTGCGATGAGCAGCATGCATATTCAGTGAGTGCTACTGCTTATGGCACTAAAGCTCTTAAATTATGTAGGCTTCGCGCAAAGCCTACACAACTGTCAATGAATCCCAGGGAATGTATTTTATTTCCACCAAATTTTATTGAAGTATTCTCTAAATAAGCCACAACATTTAAGAAAACAGGATAATCACATGCTGTGACTTCAGTATAAATACAATGAACTCTTCAAATGTCCTATTCTTGTACTAATAGCTTCATACTAGTCAACAGTGCAGCTGTCAGCAGTGAAAGAGTGAATTAAATTGGCCAATTTAAATGAAGTTAAAATACATGAAAGTTTTTCTCATACCTGGATATTACAGTTCATGCAATATTATAAGATTTACAATAGTATAATACATCCAAGATCTCATTAATGGGAGAAGTTAATCAGGCAACCAACTGTCCTGTAAGAATTGTATGGTTCAAGGATGCCATTTTACATTCACTCAATCCCTATTTTTTGACCCCTAATTATTTATACACTGTGTGTGTGTGTGTGTGTGTGTGTGTGTGTGTGTGTGTGTGTGTGTGTGTGTGTGTGTGTGTGTGTGTGTGTATATATATATATATATATATATATATGTGTGTGTGTGTGTGTGTGTGTGTGTGTGTATATATATATATATATATATATATATATATATATATATATATATATATATATATATATATATATTTATATACACATATATATTGTGAGAGGCAGAGCGAGAGAGACATGTGAGAACCATTAACTCTTCCACTGTTGAGGAAGTCTATCTTGTTCAAGCTTATCCATCAAATAAAGAAATTAGCTGAAGAGAGGAGTCAAGAACCACCCTACCCAGCCAGAGCTGGTTCATCAAAACCTATACCCCCAAAGCCTTTCAAGTCATTTACAGGTCAGAAAAAGTAGTTTCATTACACTACCAACAAAAAGGGCTTGACGTATGGAATTTCCTACATACTTTAGAGGGTATATATAAATACTTATAGAGACATTGCCACCAAAAAAATGAAATTTATGGAATATAGTGTTATACATGCAGAATAGGACAGCTGTCTACCAAGGAACTATCTTGACAAGGGTATCCTAGGTATCATTCCCAAGCTTTCCTAAGCCTTTCTAGAAAGCGCTTTCTCCTTTAAGACTTTGTATATCCTACTTAATATCTTCCTAGAACATACAAGACCCCCCCCCATTCTAATGTAACCTCACTCAGTTTTGGGAGATTTTGAATAGTGATCCTAAATGTTTTCAGCTTATTTAATTGCTGTTGGTTTTCTATATAGTATCTCATCTACAAGTTGCGATACAAAATCAACTTCAAAGGACTGCCAATCCTACAATTTCCCCTCTCCTCCTAGCTTTACCCAGTATTCCAAAGTGGAACCTCTTTCAGCTTCCCAGCCAAATCCCTGTCTCTTAGAACATGTACAAGCCTTTGCTAATAAACTGAATTTCTTGTTTTCCAAGAATGAAGTCTATATCTAAAGATAAGTCTTCTGATTGGTTCAAATTTGTCTGTGCTTATCTTATACGGACCTGTTACATTTCAGAGTTTCCTTTGGATGATCATACAATATAGTCCAGTGATCTCTACCATGATGTAGAATAACATCCTTCCACCCTGTCTGACGCTCAGCCCTGTTGAGATCATGGAAATATTTAACAGCTCACATCAGATTAAATAATTCCAAATCAGGGGAACCCATACCTGCCTTTGCTCTTAGAAGAGTCAAACTGTCCCGTCACACCCTGTGTCATCTCTTATTGTATATAAACTCTGCATAAAACCAAGTAAGTTTCTGAAAAAATCTGGTGACAGAGAAACAGGAAGAGAATGGGAGGAATATAGGACTTAGGGAAAGATAAATATCTGGATTGCTTGTCTTCTGTGTTTGAAATCTAATAAAAGATCATCCCATTGTCCAATAAATCAGTCGCATACCTCCAATATATAAGAAAATACAAGTTGAGTAGTGTACATAAGCTCTACTGCCATCGGTACTCCTAAATACTTATATACTCATGTTCTAAAGATATGGAAATTGAGTTTTTAAAGCACTGAGCCCATTGCAATTCAACTGAATGGTAATAGCCTTGTTTTCATTCACCTTAAATCCAGGCAAGGCATCTTATTCCTAGATTTTTTTCACCAGGCAGGTTAAATGTCTGGTTGAGTCTCCAAGATAAACATGGACATCATCAGCATATAAAGATACCATGTAACATTTACCCCCCCCCCAACCTATATCCAAAATCCTGAAAAGATTTGAGTTTACACACCAATGGTTCCATATACATATAGTAAAAAGAATGGGAGACAAAGTGCATGCTTGCCAAGTATCACACCTAATCTCAAAAGGGGCAGACAAATTGCTTCCAGTCTTGATCCTAGCTGCCCATCCCTTATAAATGCATCCCAATAAATCAATAAAGCCTCCTGGAAATCCAAAAGCCTCAAATGTCAGAGCACAAATTTCATATTCACTCTGGCAAAAGTAAAAGTAAAAAGCAGGTATATTTGAATATTAGGATTCTCCAAAAGCAGGAGAAATGCTTGTCTTTCTTTGACAAACTCTGACTGATCTGGATGCATTAGGATAGACATCCATTATGAAATTTTATGGAAAAAAAATCAGCCTAAATAACTTGTAGTCAGAAATTAGAACTAAAATAGGTCTATATAATGAGGGACATGTGAGGTCCTTACCAGGATTCGGAATTACTTACCTCTTTCCATCTGGCTGGGACCCACTTAGACACAAGTATTTCATTAGCAAGATAAAAAAAGTCGTAAGCAAAGGAGCCTTCCAGACCTTTATACAGCTCTACCTGTATCAGAGCCAACTCAGGGGCCTCACCTCTTTTACCCTTACCTAGAATCTGTAAGCATTCTTAACATGTAATTGGTGTCATCAGTTGCTGACCCTGCATTGGAGCCACCGGAGGCAAGTTAATCCATCTTCAGTACTGAAAGATCTTCAGCCTATCCACTGGAGAACCTGCGTCTAAGAAGTATAGAGTTGCATAATTAGAGTTACAGACTTCCAAACTCATTACTGGAGAATCCCCCAGAGACCTGACTATAGATCCTTAATCTCAGAAATCAAAAGCTCTACAGTACACTGTCACAATCTTATTGCCAATGATTTTACTGCAGAGGGAGTATATAGAAAATATCTTAACTTCAAGACATTCATTATGCTGTTAGCTCACACCTAATATAAACTATCCAGTTTAGAAGTACAGATAGCAACGCTATTTTCCAGGGTGGTTCCCCTTCTTTGGAGAGGCCATTAAACATTTGACACAGCCTTACAAATGTTCTACTTCTTGATCTTGAAGGAGTCTGCACTGTCTATCATATTCTTGAATTTCCAAAACCAAGCCATTTGTTATGAGATCCCATATACCCCCCCCCCAGACGGAACACTCTAAATTGGCCATAGGTATGAGTGTGTGTGCGAGTGTAGAGTGGAAGAAGTACCTTAGCAGGGCTTGTCAATCGATGGTGTAAACATTGGCTCTAGATGATTGTCACTGTTGGAGTGACACCCCAACCACATGTGTAAAAATGGTAAAAAGGGGTTGTGTATGGATGGATGGATGGATGGATGGATGGATGGATGGATGGATTGATGGATGGATGGATGGATGGATCTGGGTGCCTTCGTAGTACAAGTTATCTGGATGTATGTCTGAAGTAACTAGCTTTTGAACATCCCTTTACAAAAATTCAGATCCAACCTCCTGACCTTATTAGGGCTACAACCACCTTCCCTATTCAACTGATACTAGCATGATTTGATAGAGAAAGTGAGCAATCCAGAAATTATAAAAAGATATAGATACTGTTTTGTTACTGTGATTTTTTTATCAGTTCTAGAAAAGATTTGTATCTGTTAGAACAGCAGGCAAATGTCTGATCTGGAATTGAACAACCCCTAGCCAATGTACAAGGGTCTATGTCATATAACTGAATGAAAATGGTGAAATTGCACTTCAGGGAATTTCTAAAACAGGAAATGGCATTAGTTGGCCAACACTGGGAAATTTGCCCTTTTCCCCACTGTAGTGCGATCTTGGAGTATATAGTCAGAGGGGTGTGGAGGGTGCAGTCCCACCTGGGTGGGTTTGACATACTGCAGTTTGTCTGATGGTCACAATGTTGGCCAACTTATGCCATTCCTTCTTTTAGAAATTAGCTGAAGTTCACGTTTGCTTAAATGAACGTTTGCTGTTTTCAGCTCAATGAATGGAGATTCACAGAAATTAATGTTCGATTATATGACATAGATCCCATGTACACACTCTATAATCTGAGAATATAAAAAAAATACAAAAGTAGGGTATTGCCTCCATTTGTGGCCCTTTGGAGATCTCATCAGTGTTAAAATAATATTCCATTCTTCCACCATGATAGTCATTCCATCTCTAAAGGCCAGTAGTTCCCAGTAGAGGATCTTCACTACAACTATAGATGTGCCTGGTGGGATACAGACACAGATAAATGTAGGTTTACATGGTCCCACTCATCCTTTGCATGATACACATCTTCCCTTTTTATCTGCTAATTTATGTTGGTTTAATTGCACCCACCTCTCCCAACCAAACTGATCACTCATCTTCTTTTTCCATCTTCATAAAATTTAAACACAATCGCTGGAAACCTAAAACCCAAATGTTTGTGATACTCCTTTTCAGATAATTGGGTCTCATGTAATATAATGTTGTCACTCCTAATATATGTAAATATTTTATGTCTCTTCACTAGGTAATTAAGACCATTAATGTTCAGAGTTAAAATCTTTCCTTTATCTATTAGATAATGAAAAGTTAATTGTCTCCTGAGAATCTTGATCCCCCTCCAAAAAACAGCAAGGTTTTCAAAATCAACACCCTCCTTTCATCATCGATAAATAAATCAAGCCCTCAGGCACTGCCAGGTATAGCTGTAAACTGAATCTAAAATTAAAAGAAACTGCATCCTAAGAGTTGTTGTTGTTTGTCTTTTGGCTTTTCCCAGTTAGGGGTCACCACAGCGGAACTCCGGTCCGCTAATGATTGGCAGTTGTTTTTTTTTTATGGTGTCGAGTTGCCAGCCCGACGCCCAACCTTCAATAAAGGCACGCCCATTCAATGCATGTCTTTCGAACGCCCACTCGACCGTGGGGAGGACATGCAGACTCCACACAGAAGGCACTCTCAACCCAAGCCGATAATCGAACGGGAGAACCTCTTGCTGTTAGGCAACAACACTACTGCATCCTAAGAGTAAACATTATAATTATACTCAAATACAACTTGCTTCCAAGGAGGTGACTGATCATCACTACAAGATGGTGAGGTTAGTATTACCAAGTGGGTGCATGCCCAAACATACAGAAATACAATATAGATATTCATCAAACCCCAAGACTTAATGACCCAGCAAAAACTTGTACTCCGCTATTATTTTTTAGTATTAGCCACAGTAAAAATAGCAGACTAAATTTACATTTCATAGAATCATGTTAATAAGTTCCCAAAACAGTCATGTAGAGTTTGGTCCAGGAGCATTGGACTGAAAATGCACAGCTAACTCTATTTTTCCTCTAGTCTTCAACCTAGACTAAAACAGAGGTAATGCTCCCTTGCTTTAACTTGCCTCTGTATGCTTGCAGAGGTTGAAAGACAGCTGGAGTCTAGGGTTCAGCAGTTGAGTTTTCCAGCATATCAGTCAGTGCTAATTGCTCAGACATTTAGGAGCTTCATCCTGATTCAGAAAAGTAATTGAGTCCATGATAATAATAACTTATAACAGCAGGATAGAGCAAATGATACGTTATCTGCTGTTGCCTTGCAAGTCTAATAAATGCCAAGAATGCTGCCCCCTACCTCCTTGTAACTACACAATAATCACTACCACACACTAAGAATGCTGTCCCCTACCTCTTTGTAACTACACAATAATCATTATCACGCAATAAGAATGCTGTGCCTACCTCCTTGTAGCTATTCAATAATCATTATCACACAATAAGAATGCTGCCCCTACCTCTTTATAACTACACAATAATCAGTATCATTCAATAAGAATGTTGCCCCTACCTCTTTGTAACTACACAATTATCATTGTCACACAATAAGAATGCTGCCCTAGCTCCTTGTAATTACACAATAATCATCACACAATAAGAATGCTGCCCACTGCCTCTTTATCACTACACAATAATTATTATCACACAATAAGAATGATGCCCTACCTCATTGTATTTACACAATAATCATTATCACGCAATAAGAATGCTGTCCCCTACTTCCTTGTAATTACAGAATAATCATTATCACACAATAAGAATGCTGCTCTACCTCCTTATAATTGCACAATAATCATTATCACACAGTAGCAATGCTGCTTCTACCTGTTTGTAACTACACAATAAACATTATCAAACAATAAGAATGCTGCCCTCTACTTCTTTGTAACTACACAATAATTATTATCATAAAATACAAATGCTGCACCCTACCTCCTTGTGACTACACAATAATCGTTATCACACAGTAAGAATGCTACCCATACCTCCCTGTAACTACACAATAATCATTATCACATAGTAAGAATGCTGCCCTTAACTCCTTGTAACTATATGAATAATCAATGTCACACAATACCTGTGACTAACCCTGCGAACCAAGTTTAATGATTTTGCTAGGACACCATGTAGCTGACCTATTCTTTCATAGTAAAAGAGGCAAGGCACACTATAATATGTCTAGAAAATGATCTTTGTATATGCTGAGGGATATACAATGTGTGCACCACCTCAATGGATAGCTCCTGGGCCACAATATTTGCTCACTGGATAATCTTAGACTGAATAAACCCAAGCAATCTGAGGCTTCCAGGTGATCCACAATCTTGATGAAATACAGGCTTTTTCTACAATCCCAGACCTCTAGATTTCTACATTTCTATTCCAGATCTTCCAGCTGTGCCTTTGCTGAAGTAAGCCTCCTTCCCACATCATTGTTTTTTCCCTTGTCAGGCCCTGCAGCACATTTGAATGATAGAAAGTGGCTTTTTCAAGTTCTTGCCACCAAGCTGGGTTTTTCCTCATTTACGTCCAACATTCACTGGCTTATTTGGTCTAGTTCAGACACTATAGCCTGTATGATGGTCTTTTCTGATATATCAGTCCTTAGATCTAGATGGGCTTCCTTTACTTATAACATGTGCCAAATAAAAGGGTTTCCTTACTACTGTGGATGCATGGTAGTCAAAGTTCTGATTGCTATCAACTTGAGTACCCAGATCATGTGTCGCTGGGTCTACACTTGGGGGTGCTGTCTATAACGTAGTTAGTAAGGATGTCAGCTTTTCCAATGGGAATAATAATTTTTTTTTTTTTTTTGCGTTTAGCTTTAATCTGTCACTTTGGCACCAATCATTTGTCTGCGTTAACCCTGTCTGCAGTATATTAACATCACTGGGGTAATCAGTGACTGCTCCCAGTTTGCAGTTGTCAGCAAACTTGGCCAATCATAGGCCATTCAAGTTTGCCTGGACTTCTGAGAAATAAATTCCGAACAGTAAGGTGCCTAGAACAGAACCCAGTGGTAAGCCAATGGTGACTGGAATATTTGCTAGAGGTGAAATCACCCACTTTGATAGTATGTGTCCTGTCGGAGAAACAGTTGGATACCCATCTAGTAATGTAGGGGTTCATTCTCAATTGAGATAGTTTCTTTATAATACCTAAGTGGGGGATTGTGTCAAATGCCATGGCTACATCAAGATAGGTGGTATGCACTGTTCTTCCCTCATCCAGGGCCTTGGTGACTTTCTTGAAGAAGTCAACCATGATAAACCAATGTGATCTACCTTTAACAAATCAGAACTGGGTTAGGTTCATAGTTTGGAGATTTCCTATGTCCTTGTTAATAAGGTCGATACTTATTCTTTCCATGGCCTTGTAGATGAGGCTGGTCAACCTTTTGGGCCCATAATCCCCATTGTCAGTTGATGGTCCCCCTTTATGTGGAGGGATTACTGTTGCTGTCCTCCATTCTGCCAGAGCATAGCCAGCTCTCAGGCTGTTGTTGAACAGGGATCCAAGTGGGTCTGCTATGTCATGCTTTAAGTTGTTTAAAAGGCAACCTGGGATGTTGTCTGGTCCCACTGATGCCGTGTTTTTGGTCTTGTTGAACACAGAGATGACCTGCTTTCTTGAGAGAATAGGTGGGGGAATGGTAGCAGGTGTACTTTGGGGATGACTGGAGGGGACGTGGGGTGAAGTTTTCTCTAAATCTGTCAGCTAGCAGGTTGGCTATTATCTCAGGCTGAGTATGGGTGGTGCCATCCACAACCAGTTCAGTGCATAGCTTTGTCACAAACTATAGGAGCTGAAGTATTTATTATTATTTATAAATAGGGTCAGAGAAACCTCAGTGTGTGCCTCCATGCACTCAAATCCTGACTGGAAGTTGTAAAAATAGAAAAATCAATGTTTTTGAATTGTAGTGTTGGAGAAAATCCTTGGGAATTTCTTAGACTGCAAGAAGATTAAATCAGTCGATGCTTAAGGAAGTTAACCCAGACTGTTCACTGAAAGGTCTGCTTTTGAAACTACAACTAATATACTTTGACTGCACTACGTATACAAGATTCACTTCAAAAAACACTGATACCGGGAAAGACAGAAGGCAAAAGAAAAATATAGGCAGCAGAGGCTAAGCTGGAGAGTTAGTATCAATGAAGTAATAAAGAATGCCCTCAAGTGGCAGTGGGGGTACCCTGGTCAGTTCTGAGCTACTAGGAGTTACACAGAAATAAAATTGAGTGTGACCCTCTGATTTATCACAAAGCTATTCTGTGTGTTTAATAAGTTTTCTGTGCCTGCATAAAGTCAGAGTGTTTGCACAGCTCTTGGCTCATTTCCACATAGCTCACAAATACATGGTGACCAAGCTGCTGTTTCCAGAGAGTTTGGCTTGAATCCAGAGCAGTCCAAGCACAAGAAAAATACTTTTGGTCATACTGGTCATTTTTGCATTTGTATAACTTATTTTGACTGCACTGTTGCTGTATTTTTGTATATTTGTTATAATTTGTTGTACTTTATCATTGTAAAGGGATATTGCATTTTGTTGGCCTCATTGCTGGCTCCTGGACTATTGAATATTGTTTTATTAGAATGTTTTCTGGTTTAGTCACTTGTTTGTAACCTCTGGGATTTGTCTTTGTGATTTTACATTAAGGAGACTCAGCACTGCACTCTAGTGGTGGTGGTGGTGGGGAGGGTAGCCCGGTCTATTCTGAGCTGGGAATTATAGAGAAATAAACTTGTGGGTGACCTACTTATTGGCCACAAGGCTATTTTGTGTGTTCAATCAGTTTTCTGTGCCTGCATAAGGTCAAAGTATTTGCACAACACTTGGTTCATTTCCACAGAACCCACAAGCACTAGGTGACCACTCTGATATTTCCAGAGATTGTTACTTGAATCCTGTGCAACCGAAGCACAAAATAAATACTTGTGGTCATCTTTGCATTTGACTGTGCTGTTGCTATCATTTTGTATTTTTTGTTATATTTTCTTGCACTTTATGATTGTAATTTGTATGTTGCTGACCTTATTGCTGCATGGTTGAGTAATTCTATTAGAGTGTTTCCTGGTTTAGTCAATTGTTTGTAGCTTAGTTGGTCATATTTGGATTTTATCTCTATTTTAAATTAAGAAGACTCAAGATGCCTGGTCTGTTCTGCACTTGGAATCACAGAGAAATAAATTTGAATGTGACCCTTTGATTGGCCACATGGCTATTTTCTGTATTTTGAATGTTTAATGTACTTTTATAAAGTCGACATGCTTGCATGATGCTGCAGGTCATGCAGCAGGCTTTAGCAGTTCTCTGTATAGATGCAGGTGCCTTGACTTGATATTTTCTCTATAAACCTACTCTTGAAGTGTCCTCAGTCCCCAGTTGTGCAAATAGAAACTATTTTGTGTGGTGACAAGCATTGCTCCTCACGTTTTGCATTAGGTACTCATGTTGTTACTCTATACTCCTTCAGCAACCTTCTGATCAAGTGAAAAAAAGCCTGTAACCATGGATATGAACTCCCCTTCTATCTCTGCAGTCAGCTTGGTGAATATGGGCATCATCAGGCAATATATCAATTGCCTCATGTTTACCAACAACTAACTAATTTTTAAACAAACTAATAAGATTTGTGAGAGATGTAATTGCACAATGTTACCAGAATCAAAGCTTTTGCATTTGCACTCATAATACTAATACCAATCAGGTTGTCAGTAATGCACACACTATACCCACCACATGCAGTATGGATCACAAACATACACACTCATATTCTGAGACCCCTAAATATAATCTTCCAAAATCCCAAAGACATTCCAGACATTGCACTTACAACAAACATCCTCAGCTGACCCAAAAGCAATCCTATCTCCTTTAATGTTAACTATCCCTACCTGAACCTTTATCCTAACCCTAAGAGCTTCTACCTAGTGCCTAACCCTATAGTCCCTCATCCCTCCCTAAACCTAAAATCCGCTTCTCTTCCCTAACCCTAATGTTCCATCCTCCCACCTATTCCAGGTTGCTCCCTAAACCTAAAATCCCCTTCCCTCTCCCATTGATGATCGTTCCCTTCCCTAAACTTAAAATCTCCATCTCTCTCTCCCTAAACCTAGGGTCCCTATCAGTCCTAAACCTAAAATCCCTATCCCCTAACCTTAAAATCCCTGCTCTACTTCCTGTCCCCCTTCCTAAACTTAAAAGCACCCTCCCGGCTTCCCTTCCCCACTTACCTGGGTTGTGGCAAGTACTTGATTGCTTCCATCTCCTAGCACACAAGCAGATGGTACAGCAATTGCATTGCTGAACTCACATTCAAGTTCAAACACAAGCAAAGCTGGATCCAGCACTAAGTGACATAGGCAATTGCCTAGGGTCCCGTGGCTGGGGGGGGGGGGTAACTTTGCCCAGAAAGCTTCAAAGATTAAGAATTAAAAGATAAATAAAAATAAAAGTTGTGCTCACAAGTGCAGAATGTGTTCACATCCAGAGTGGCAGCATCTTCTCATTTAAAAAGGACCGTGCATGTGTTGCATGCATGCTAACGCAGGTGCCCTAGTTAGGGGGGAGGACATGTTAGTCAATTAACTTGATCAGACTTGACCCTGTAACTTGCTTATAGCAGACAAGAGCCTGAATCCTTTACACCAACTTCCAGCTGCTGAAAGAATTGTGAGCTTCAGTGGAGATAAGAGCCTGAATCCTGTACACTGATTACCAGACTGCTGAAGGAACTGTGAGCTTCAGTGGAGACAAGAGCCTGAATCCTCTACACCAACTGCCAGACTGCTAACAAAATTGTGAGTTTGAGCTTCGGTACATTTCCAGGGAATTATTAGTTTCATTGCATTTTCAAGGGTTTATGAGTTTCAGTTCATTTTAATGGAATTGTCTGTTTCAAGGGAAGAGATGTTTACTGTTGCTCATGCTAAGTCTGTTTTCAATGGTGCAACTGTTTTGTTTAGCAAATGGCAGTCACTGTTTGTGCTGTAGAATTTGAAAGCAGTGTTAGTAGCATAATTGCCTTTGGTGCAGAAGGCTGTGAATTCTACTCCAACACCTTGTAGATGGAGTGCTGATATTGCAGTACCCTTTTGGATTGCTGATTATTTGGTGCATTTTAAGGGGGGATAGGGGTTCTACAATCCTGAGTGTGTCCTCTTTTGTATGAGATGCCTAGTACTATGAACATTGTCAGTTTTTCAGTCATTCCCTATAGCAATATTACCAGCTTACCAATTGTTTTAATGTAACATAGGCAATTAATTCTTCAAGGGCAGCAGGCACTGAATTTGTAGATGAAACACTGACATGTAAAGTTGTTTGCCAGTAGAAGCCTCTTCAGTACTTACAGATCTCTTTAACATGGAATTATTTGCATGACTTTTACTTCTGCACAGATTGTGCTTACTGACTTCTATTGGGGGATTGTAATCACAGAAGTCTGAGTGGCCTTTTATGGCTGAAGTTTTCTGAAATTGGTAGTTTTGTCATTATTGGTTCATACATTTTGTTTTATTGCTTACTGGAAGAATGTTCAAAATTACAAATTAAAAAAAAAAACACTGTAAAAAATGATGCTGTATTATACAAGGAATACAATTTAAAAGAATCAGGAAGTTGAACCAAAGAATACATACATGTATGCATGACCCTAAACATGTGTGCAAGAAGTCTATAGTTAGAAAACTGCCCAAAGGTAAACTTAATCCTCCACTGGCCCGATGCATTTTCTTTGAATGTGGGTTTTAATGCCGTTTTAATGAATGTGAGTTTCAAGAGCAGAGAAGTTTACTGCTCATACTAAGTCAGTTTTCATTGTGAGACTATATTGTTCGTTTAGAAAATGGCTATCAGTGTTTGTGGTACTCTATTTCAGTATCTATAATCATTGCACAAGTTGTTGTGTTTGTCTTTTCGGCTTTTCCCTGTTAGAGGTCGCCACAGTGGAACTCCGGTCTGCTAATGATTGGCAGTAGATTTTTTTTTTTTTATGGTCCCGAGTTGCCAGCCCGATGCCTAACCTTCAGTGAAGGCACACCCATTCACGCATGTCTTTCGGAGGCCACTCAACCACGGGGAGGACATGCAGACTCCACATAGAAGGCACTCCAGCCGAGAATCGAACAGGAGAACCTCTTGCTCTCCTGTTCGAAATAAGAAAAATAGTATGCACACTGACAGATTTGAACAGTGTTTATGGTAACTGATGAGAAATAGCCAAGTAATGGAAAACTGGAATGGCTGTGGAGGGGACTGCTGTGAGGAGGTAGGGGATTGCTGCAGGAGGGGCTGCTCTGGGAGGTCCCAATCTATTACTGTGCATAAGGCTCCATTTGACCATGATCCAGCTTTGAGCATAAACAGCTAGTTGGATGGAGTTATACCTGTTTGAGTACCTGACTACAGTTTACTGGAATTCAAGCAACTGGGGCTTGAGCAGCTATAGAACACCCAGTTAAACCACATAAATAAATGAACAAATAAGTAAATTAAGTTGCATATGACTTTGACTAACCTCCAACTTTTTATAAAACATTTAATATTAATGGACTCATTTAGTCTAGGAAATTTGCCTAAAGACTTAATTGCTAGTTGGTTTCCTTCATTACTAGCCTCCCCTTGAAATTACCTCCCCTCATATCCAGAAATCCCCAATCAATAACAATAGCGAGAGGATCTTTGCAAATTTGTCAATCTCCCCAGTTACCGCTGCATTGTCCTTGTTGTAGGCTTCAGCCATGGCTCCTATGCAGAATGCGTGTGGAAGCACTGTGTATAATGCTTCCTCATCAATGGTAACAAGTATGGCCAAAGGACTTGCAAGCAATAACAATAAAAATAAAACGTTTTACAATCTGTACAATTAGTAGTATGCCTGAATAATGCACGGTTCATATTTTGCTATTTTATGTCATATGCATATTCTTTAATCTGCTCAGATAGCATTTTAAGTCAAGCAAACTTTGAATTGCACAGACTGTAAATTTTACACATATAGAATTTTAATTTTGTCTTTGGAATTAAGTAGATGACAAATAATATCTCTTGATTTGTAGTTCACAGCTGTAGGTTACAGCTTTTAAGTACAGTGGACCAAATCAAGCCTGGCAGCTGCAATACTCTTCAGCTGTATGCCAGAAGATAGCCACTCTGCTAAACAAAATATTAAAGTACGGCCCTATGTCTCTTCAGAAACCCCAAAGATATATATGCATTGATGTAGCTGAGAAGTTTAAGGTCCCCAGTCTCTTATATTAAAGAGTTGTTGTGTTAAAGGATAAATTACAACATCATATGTATTTCGCCTGCTGAGCATTAACTTTGGTTGCTACTTTTTTTAGAACAGCATTAGGATAATTTGATTCACTGGTGGTTGTCTTTAATTCCAGATATTGTGCCTTGATAGATCTAAGCAGGGAAACAGCTGCCTTCTTCATTAACTCTATATCAGCAGTACACCACTGCAGTTCAGATGGTATCATCACCTCCATCTCAGAACTGCACTCACTACTCGATCTAGAAGTCTGTTGCTCACAGATGGCCTATGATCCTCTGAAATGGTGATTCTTTGTCCAAGACACAGTCATAAAATGTTACAAATACTCTATAAAAATTAAATTGGAACAACATTTTAAATTTTCATTTATGTCAATAGCAAGAACATCTCACATAGTTTGATTTGGAACAGGCAGCCTTTACTGATCAGTTTAAAGGATTTTATACAGCAAAACTGAACATTCCTTGGAGGTTTCTTTATTCTGAGAAGTACATTCCTGAAAGTCCATAATGACACTATTTTCAACATTGAAATGACCTTTCACTGGACCTACTATCACTACATTTTTTCTTTTGATGAAAAATAAATATTTTTAAATTCTTAAGACTTTTATTTCCATTAACCTGCTTAAAGATTACATAGTCGATATAATCACAGGCTACTTGTACTACTCTTAGCATTCATCTTTTCATCCAGTGCTTCAGACACACAGAATCGATAGCATACGCTTCCAGTTAATGATGCTTCAAACACATAGATCCGACAGCATACGGTTCCAGTTATGGATGTTTCAGACATGTAGATCCCACAGCATACTGTTCCAGTTACTGATGCTTCAAACATTTACATCCCACAGTATACGGTTCCAGTTACTGATGCTTCAAGCACATGGATCCCACAGCATACGGTTCCAGTTACTCATGCTTCAGACACATAGATACCACAGCATACGGTTCCAGTTGCTGATGCTTCAAACATATAGATCCCACAGCATACGGTTCCAGTTACTGATGCTTCAAACACATAGTTCCCACAGCATACACTTCCAGTTACTGATGCTTCAAACACGTAGAACCAAAATGGATACACCCAGTATTTCTAGATGCAGCTGTTTGCATCAAACACAATTTCCCTTAAGAGCACACAGGGAACACAGTTAGTGGAGGGGCTGGGTCCTCTCTCTCTCTTTCTCTCTCCAGATCCCCAATGAAACTCTTCACTGACACAGCTGTAGGGTTAGTGGCCAAGCCACGTCCTCCAGAACCCTCTCTGTGGAACTAGTGTTTCTTGTCCCTGTTCCAAACATCTGACACACATATACTCCTTGAGATTTGATTTTCACACACACATACACACACACACACACACACACACACACACACACACACACACACACACACACACACACACACACACACACACACACACACACACACACACACACACACACACACACACACACACCTGGGAATGCTGGCACAGAACTAATAGCTATGCCCCCTTCTGCCGAGACTATAAGGTAGTCACACCACCACCAAAGCTAGCTACTCCAAGGCTCTTACAAGGGTACCCAATTATACTGAGTGAAACTAATATTAATACAAATGGTAATGTTGACCAAACAGCCAGGCTTTCAGGAGTGGCCACAGTGTCACCAATACATATACATACTCTCAAAGGTGAAAATATTCTCAAAAGGACAAGCCACAATGAAAAGTTTAAATATATTTAATAAAAAAATAAAAGAAGAACATGAAAATACTAAGTATCTATTTACAGTAAACACCAGAGTTTCAATCATAGGAAATATTAAAAATAACACAGGTGGACAGGCTCACACAATTGCAAAAAAAAAAAAACAATACTTAACTAATCTCACTATTTTTCCTGACTAATCTAAAAAAAATATTTCCTGGTTACTTACTATAGCAAGGCAAGATGAAGTAGGTAAGAGATCCTTCTTTGTCAGGTTAAAAAACAGAGTGCAATCAGACTTCAAGTCTTACCTAGTATTAAAATATCATTTTTTAGTGATGGATTACAGAATTACATCACATACATCTGGTCATCTGACTTCTGGTTCCCATGCCACCCCCCCCCCCCCGATTAGCTAGAAGCTGTCAGGATTTAGCATATGTGTGTCAATAATACATGCACACAGAGCCTTGCTAAGATCTGCTGCAGCTCCTGGAAGTCATAAAACAATTTCAAACCTCCACCCTTCCAGAGTAGCAATTAATTCACCCCAATGACAATGCAGGAAGCTTCCTAGTACAGACCATTTGTCTCTGGCTGCATTAAGAACTGTAAGATGCAACATTTATGGCATAAACCAGGTAATTTAATTGCAAACTATTTTCAAAGTTTGAGATTAACCTCTTCTCCTCCAGTATCCCCTTTTAAAACATATACATTTAAACAGTTACAATAATGCATATATATTTATTTTTCTGTCCAGCAGGGCACAGTGTTGGTACATTTTTAACACAAGCAGCTTTACAAATACATTTTTCAACACAAGCATCTCTACTGATCAGTTTGATTTGAGAATGACATATAATTCTTTACAAAATGTCAGCTGGCTTATGTTACACATTCACTGCCCTATTTCTCCTGGCATAGCTGGCAATAACTCACATCATCACATCTCTCCCCCATTTGAAGACTCAAGCTAGTTTTTCATGTGACCCTTGCGAAACATTGCTTGAGAGGAATGAGCCTGTCTTGGAATACATTAACCCATGCCCTCTCTTGAGAACCCATCTGCATTGGCATTGCTTACCCCACTACAATGCTGCACTGTCAAGTTATATGCCTGCTATCCTAGGCTCCACCTTAATAACTTGGTCTGGTTCGATGTAGCCATAGATCCTCCTCAGACTTCTCCTGCCATCCACTGCAAATAATCAACACCAGGGCCTCCCTATTACGGTAAGGCTCATGTTAACATGGTATAATGTATGCCCCTGCCTCCTGCCTCCTGCCTAGTAGTTCTACAATGTAGTTACCATCACTGACCTTCCTTTCCACTTTGAAGGGTCTCTCTCAAGCTGGCTGCAGCTTACTGTGTCTGACAGGAATGAGAACCATAACCTGCTGTCCCACAGCATACTCTTGAGCTCAAGCATTCCTTTCATATAAGGCCTTTTTCTGCTGTTGGGCTCTCTCCTGGGCCAAGCCTTCTCTTGAGGTTCAGGACATATGCCACAACAGACACCTTCTGGGATCCACACTCACCCTCCCACTCATCACAAATCAAATCCAAAGGCCCCCTCACCCTATCATCATACAGCATCTCAAAGGGTTAAAAACATGTGGGTTCCTGGGGTACCTCCTTGTATGCATATAGTAGATGGAGCAAATATTTGTCCTACTCTCTCTTAAATTGGTCTGCAAAGGACCCTAGCATGGTCTTTAGTGTGGAGTTTAACCTCTCCACAAGACCATTAGTCTGGGGATGGTAGGGGTGGTCTTTAGGTGCTTCACCCCACAGCATGTCCACAGATAAGTCAGTAGGTCAGACATGAAATTGGCACATCTGTCAGTCAGTATTTCTCTTGGGAAACCTACCCTGCTGAAAATCTCTAGCAAAGCATTTGCCACCTTTTCTACCTCAATGTAGGACAGAGCCATTGCCTCAGGGTATCTAGCAACATAATCTACTACCACAAGGATATACTTCTTCCCTGTGGAACTCGGGGTACTCAGATACCCCATGATATCCATAGCTATCCTCTGAAATGTCTTCTCAGTCATAGGCAAAGGCATCAAAGGAGTCTTGACCTTGTCTCCTGCCTTGCCTACTTTTTGGCACTACTCACAGGTCCTGCAGTATCCGGTTGCATTCCTTGCAATCCCAGGCCAATAAAATGTCTGTATGATATGTCTCTTGGTATGCTTTATGCCCATATGACCTGCAAAAGGAATGTCATGGGCTATGGCTAGAAGTGCCGTCTGGCTCTAGGCGCTACCAACTGCTGTATTACCCTGCCCTCTAACCCTCCCTCAGGGGTCCACTCTCTGTACAGTAACCCTTTTTTCCAGTATACAGGGTCCCCTTTTCCTTGAGGATCAGGCACTTTCCTAGCTACCTCCCTTAAGCCTCTTAGAGTAGGGTCCTATAGCTGAGCCTGTCTCAACTGTATCTTTGTAACTCCTCCAAGCTCCCCTTTCACAGGAAGTCTGGTATCCTCTGATAGTGGTGCCTCACTGTCAGCCTGGGTATTACCAGTCACCTTTGCCCTTGCAGTCACTCTGTCCAAGGAAATATCAGTACCTACCAGCAGCTGTGGCAAACCTTCAGGCTCATTGCTACAGGATAGTTCCCTCCCTGAAATAGCCACCTCACCACTCCTGGCTTCAGGTGTGGGGTCTGTCTGGGTCTCCCTCAGGCTACCACACCCACATGCCTATCTCCAAGCCTGACTGCATGTAACTGCATGCTCAAAAAGTACTGCATTATCAAAATCATTCCCTATCAAGACATTTGCATGGATATCCTTAAACACACCTATTTGCTTGCTTCCTTTTCCACCCTCCCAGGCAAGTTGAATCCTAGCTAAATGCATTTGGAATGGGGGCCTCCTAAATCTCTGACTGGATTGGACTGCCCAAGCAAGTAGTGTTCCTGTTTAACCACTGCAGACTTCACAATGGTTATGTCAGAGGCTGTGTCTCTCTTAGCAGTGGCCTGTTTTCCATTAAGATTGGATATAAACTCTGGTGATAGTTTGGTACCCATGTTGTCTTCAGACAACTTACCACTGGCATACTGTTATTCTCACTTGCTGGATACCCCACCTTTTGTTCCCCACCTTGCCTCTCTGGACATCTATATGATGCATGTCCCCACTGGTTACATTTAAAACCCTTGATCCTGGCTGAGTACCTAAGTTAGTGGCTTTCCCTGTTACTGGTGGACTTGTAGTGGTGTAGGCTTCCCCCAATGGTTCCCTTATATCCATGTGCAGCACTGGGTATCCCCTTCTTGTGCAGTGATGCCCTGCTTGCTAAGTAGAGATCCCCCTTTTCCCCAGTCCATCTGCAGAGTTAAACTCGCAGTCTGCCAACCAGATTCTCATGTCCTCAGGCAAAGTCCTAAGGGCTTGTTCCCTCATCAAGGTCTGCCAGCCCTTCAAAAGTGGTGATCTGACACCCACTCACCCACCTATGAAAATAAGTGCTTAACTCAGCAATATAACCACACACACTTTCATCTGTCTTGAGTCTATGCTCATGAAACTTTCTTCTTTAAGCTTCAGGTGTTAAAACATTCAAGTAAACATTTCTTTACTTTATCATAGCTTAGACAATCGATATCAGACAATTTAAAAACAGCAGTTACAGCTTTACCATGGAGTAAGGTGGTCAGGAATAGTACCCAGAGCCCTTGGTCAAAATTATACTGTTTACATACTCTTTCAACTATATGAAAAAAAATATCAAAATTATCACCCTCTGTAAATTGTGGAAGAAATTTACTGACTTTTATTGCTTTTGTGGTTCAGTTATTCCCTTCCCCATTACCTCCATGACCCTGGTGAAGAGTCAGCATCTCCCTCTTATGTTGATGCTGTTTCTCATTTTCTTCGGCCTACCGCAGTCTCTCATTTTCTTCAGCCTCCAAATGCCACCATCTCTCTGCTGATTCTAATTCCATCTGTTTTGCCTGCCGCAGCCTCTCTGCTGATTCTGATTCCAAATGTTTGGCTTCCAGTTCATGTCTCTTTAATTACAGATGGATTTTTAAGTCTTCTGAGGAAAAGGTGAACTGTCCTGTTTCTGAGGGCTGTAAATCCCCATCACCAGACTGGGTGTCCACCTGGTTGCTAATCTCAGCTGTGATTAAGGCTGAACTCATTTCCTCTTTAGTCAGGTTGGCATGCACCAGTCCTTTGGTTTTGCACACCATGGCCAACTCATTCCTTGTCAACTTTCCATAATCCTCTGCCAACATCTTTGCTTGCTTTCCCTGACTAAACTAAACTAACAATAAATAAATGAATAAATAAATAAATAAATAAATAAATAAATAAATAAAACTGTTCTGAAATGAAACTATGAATGTTTACCTTGTGGCTACTGAGAGGACACCCACCTTTAATGACAACTGCCTATAGGCTACAGAAGTTCAATTAATATCCCACCACTGCTCACCAATATGTGATGTCCCCAATCTGGGCCAGTAATCAAGAAGCCTGAATCCTCACCACTGACACTGGAGAGGGATGATCACTTGGAACCAAAATGGGTACACCCAGTATTTTCAGATGCAGCTCTCTGTATCAAGCACAATTTCCCTTAAGATTACACAGGGAATACAGTCAGTCTGGAGGCTGGGTCCTCTCTTTCTCTCTCTCTCTCTCTCTCTCTCTCTCTCTCTCTCTCTCCAGATCTCCAGTGAGACTCCCCACTGGCACAGGTGTAGGGTTGAGTCCTCAGCCGAGTGTCCAAGCCAAGTCCTCAAACATCCTCTCCATAGAACCAGTGCTTTGTGTCTTTGTTCCAAGCAGCTGACACACAAAATTTGTGAGATTTGATTTTTGCACACACACACTCACTCACACACACACACACACACACACACACACACACACACACACACACACACACACACACACACACACATACACACACACATACAAACACCTTCCAGGGGAAGGCTGGCACAGATCCACTAGCTATGCTGCCTTCTGCCAAGACTATAAGGTAGTTACACTGCTACCAGACATTCCAAAGCTAGCTACGCCAAGGCTCTTACAGGAGTACCCAATTATACTGAGTAAAACTAATATTAATACAAATGGTAATGTTGGCAAAACAGCCAGGCTTTCAGGAGTGGCCACAGTATCACCAATACATATAAGTACCCTCAAAGATTAAAATATTCTCTAAAGAAGCAGTCTCAATGAAAAGTTTAAATATATGTAATAATAAATAATAAAAGAACATGAAAATACTAAATAACTATTTGCAATAAACACACAGGTGGACAGGTTCACACAGCTACAGAAAGAAAAACACTACTTAACTAATCTCACTATATTTTTTTGACTGATCTAAAGAATTATTATTCCCTGGTTACTTACTAGAGCAAGGCGAGATGAAGTATGTGAGAGATCCTTCTTTGTTAGGCTACAAAAACAGAGTGCAATGAGACTTCAGTGTCACCAAGTATTAAAATATCATTTTTAGTGATGGATTACAGAATGACATCATATACATCTGGTCATCTGATTTCTGGTTCCCATGCTACCCCCCTGGGCTAGAAGTTGTCAAGATTTAACACATATGTGTCAATAATACACACACACAGCCTTGTTAAGATCTGCTGCAGCTCCTGGAAGTCATAAGTTCAAACCTCTGCCCTTCCAGAGTAGGAATTAGTTCACCGAAATGACCATGCAGGAAGCTTCCTAGTACAGACTTTTTGTTTCTGGCTGCATTGAGGACTGTAAGTTACAATCTTTATGGCCTAGGCCAGGTAATTTATTTTCAAACTATTTTCAAAGTTTGAGATTGACCTCTTCTCTTCCAATATCCTCTGTTAAAACATATACATTTAAACAGTTACAATAATGCATGTATATTTCTTTTTCTGTCCAGCAAGGCACACTGTTGGTACATTTTTAACATAAGCAGCTTTACAAATATATTTTTCAACACAAGTATCCATATAAATCAGTTTGCTATCCAAATGACATATAATTCATTATAATATTTCAGGTAGCTGTGCTGGCATATGTTACACATCCACTGCCCTACTTCTCCTGGCATAGTTGGCAATACCTCACATCATCACAGGTATATATGTATTTCTTTGCAATAAATAAAAACTCTATTATTGTGATAATAGAGTTCAGTGAAGTGAATTAACATGCAGTGATGATATCCAAATAAAGTAATGGTGAAAAGACTTAAGTTCTAGTTAAAACAAGGGTATATAGAGAGGATGTTGCTTAATGTAAGGTTAGTGGTGAGTCAGAACAGAGCCATATCCAGTCTCAGACAAATAATGTATTCATATGTAGAAAGAAATAAGCAGCAGTTATACAATGTCCTGTTTTTGTTCAATGAATTCTGTTAGCAGCACTGTAAATAAATGCTTGCTTTAATTAAACCTGATTTATTTTTCTTGTTATGTCATCCAGTACCTGTTCCTTTCATTGGATGGAATTTAATCTTGTTGATCCTTTATATAAGGTGGTCAGGAGAAATGTCATGTTAATCATTATCTGAAATCTGTGGTGGACAAGACTGAAGGCAATGACTAGAAGCCAAAGACAGAATGATTGAAACTCTGTGGGTCACAAGTCATCTCTTCTGCCTTTAAATGTACATTCTGCAGGAAGGAGGCTGATTGCAGGAGTGCCTTTTCTGACATCTATTTTCACTGCATGATAGTCTAAGAAAGGTAGATAAACGAAGGGAAAACTATAACCTTTTCTGTAACTAATTCATAAAGTCTTGATTTTTAAGCTGAGTGGTATTGAAATATTATATAATGACAGTGTTAAAAGCTCTAGAAGGAATAGAATATATAGAACAGATGTTAGAGCAGTATTTATGACTAGCAGATGCATGTTTAAAAGCAGAGATTGCAAGTCACTAAATAAAAATTAGTGTAATAAAGGCAAGAAAAAAATGAGCATATCTAAAAAAAGAAAGAAAACGTATGTGCCACTTTTTGTAATACACAAAAAAATATATAAAAAAGTAGAGGTTTATAACACTGACAACATTCTAACATCAAAGTAGGTTTGATGGTTCAAGATATGTGTGCTCAAACACACAAGACAGAGCTCACCATCAAAGCAAAACATAAACCTACTGTAAAACATGTGCACTTTGAGTTACAGGCTAAATGTGTAACTAAAATTCATTAAGGATATCCACACCTCCAGGCTAGTTGCTCAGCATAATGCATTTGAGATTATCTAAGTGCAACTAACTCTGGGCAAGATCGCAGTCCAAATTGTAGCTTGCTACAGATCCCCCACCATGCCCCAGGATTCCTACTCCTCATTTCTTGCTACACTGGAAAATATTAGGGTACAACCTAACACCCTAATAATGGGTGATTTCAACTACCCCACCATTAACTGGGAAAACTACTCATGTACCAACACTTGTGCTCAACGTTTTCTGGAATTTATAAATTCCAACACCTTGGATCAACTTATTCACACCCCCACCAGGGTCAGCAATATCCTAGATCTGGTCATTACCAGCATAGGCAACTGGTGTTCCACACCAAAGGTCAATTCCTCGTTGGTCAGATCCGACCACAAGCAAATCATCCTAGACATCCACATCCCACCCCCACCCCCCATTAGGGAAACCACCGTAAAAAATTTCTCCAAAGCCAACTTCACACTTCTTAAGACAGAAGTGGCAAACTTCACGACACCCATGCTGACGGACAATAGAGGTACGACTGCTGATTCCTATACAATTGCACTTTATAAGCACTTACACGAGTGCATGCATCATGCAATCCCTAACAGAACCAAGATGCTATCCTCCAAAAAAGGGAAGCCAATCTGGTGGTCCCCTACCATAAACAAACTCTACAACAGAAGAAAGAAACTGTTGCAAAAGAGAGTAAAATCCCATGAGTGGAGGAGCTCCCTGGTCAGCCTCAGTAAGAAGCTGTGATCCCTGATAAAATCCTCGAAAGCTAGTTAGGAAAACAAAATCACCACTGATTCTAAAGACAACCACAAAGCATTCTATAGCTATGTCAAGAATCTCAATGGCAACACTCATACCTGCTCTGAGTTACAGCACAATGGCACTAAATAAACAGAACCAATTGATATTGCCAACATCCTGGCAGATAGGTTCAGTGCTAACTTTACCCCTCTCTCATCCCCTAAAGGGCCCATCTCTATACCGGAAGAATGCAAAGTTCCTGTAATCACGGCTACACAGGTAAAAACACTCTCTTCAAAGCCAAGAACACAGCATCCATCATGGGACCTGACAACATCCCAGGCTGCATAATACATGAACTACAGAACGAGCTGGCACCCCACCTAAGTACAATGTTCAGTCATAGCCTCACCTCAGGCTTTGTGCCCACTGAATGGCACACAGCAATGGTTATCCCACTCCACAAAGGGGGAGCCACAATAGACTCTGGGAACTACCGCCCCATTAGCCTGACGAGCCTGGTCTGCAAGGCTATGGAATGTATCATCATGGAACTTATAAACAATGACATTGGTAATCTCCAAACTCTGGACCCTACCCAGTTCGGGTTTGTAAAAGGCAGATCATGTCTCCTAAACCTGATAGACTTCTTTGAGGCAGTCACCAAAGCCGTAGATGAGGGTAAGATGGTTCACACAGCCTATCTAGATCTTGCCAAGGCTTTTGACACCATCCCCCACTCTGGAATTATAGATTAACTCACTAAACTAGGTATAAATCCCTATGTCACAAGATGAGTTGCCAACTGGCTCACTGACAGGACCCACACTGTGAAAGCAGCAGACTCAAAATCCAACTTCAGACCAGTGACAGGTGGAGTACCACAGGGTTTAGTCCTAGGTCCTCTCCTGTTTGGTATCTACTTCTCTGAAGTACAGTTTAACACAGAAGGTCTTTGGCTAACAAAGTTCAGAGATGACTGCAAACTAGGAGCCATAATCAAAACTCCTAACAATGTGGACATCCTACAAAAGGGCCTCATTGAGACAGATGCCTAGTGTCAAAGCCATGGCCTCAAGCTCAATGCCAAAAAGTGCATTGTCATCCCTTTTGGTAAAAATTCTGTACCCATGAACTACCACATAGGCGGTAGTCTACTTAACACCGAAAGTGTGATAAGAGACCTTGGGACACAGGTGGACAGTAGTCTCTCCTTTGATAATCATATTGCCACAGTAGTCAGGAAATCCTTCTACGTGGCACACCTCATCACAAAAGGTTTCTCATCCAGGAAAAAAGAGATCATTGTTCCCCTCTATTCATCACTCATTAGACCCATTACAGAGTACAATGCCCCTTTTGGTATGTACCTCACAAGACATCTACAACAACTGGAAAGGCCACAGAAATACCTCACAAAGGGGATTACCAGCCTCAAACAGATGCTCTATGCAGACCGTCTCAAAAAACTCCAGCTTTACTCTGTTGCATATCGCCTATTCAGAGGCGATCTCTGCCTTACATACAAAGCTATGTCAAACCCAGAGCTGTTGGACATGCTCCACTTAAAGAAATCCCAATCCCTCTGAGCTACACGCTCTAGGGACCTAAACCTTGTCACCACAATAAACAGAACATGCTGGAAGGATAGATTTCTGTCCCAGAGACTTCCCATACTCTGGAACAAACTACCTATCTATATCAAACAAAGCTCCTCATTAGCACTCTTCACGAAAAATCTTGATGATTGGATGAGAGATAGGAAATTCACCCTGGGGATCACTTCTGTAGCTCTGCTTGACAGGGGCACAGGAAAATAATTTTCTTGGGTGGCAAAAGCCAGGGTACCATTTGGCTAGGCTTATATAGGCCCTAGGGCCAATAGCCTAGCACCTACCTATGAAAACGGGAGTGATCTCTAATAACAATATTTGCTATTAACATTGCTAGCTAATACTAGACAGATGGGGTAGCATTCTGAAAACACATATACTTATTACTCATTTGTTTGGTTTGTGTCCAGCAATTTGGCCATCCATCTTTAACATATTGGATAACAATGTGCAACTCCCAGTCTTTCTGGATAGCTTGCTTAAGCTTTTCTAGTCTATTATTAATGAATATGAACATTGATAATAATCACTGGTCCTGCAGACATTAAACTGCAGTATCAGATAATGGTTATGCATACAGTTTCTAAATAACACATCTGCAACAACCAACTGCTTTCCAAGAATATTAATTGCTGTAGTACTTAATCTTCTTGCACTCAAACAGTCTTTGGCACTTGTGTGGCACTCTTTCAAGATTGTAGGATGAGATTGGTGGATCCACTAGTTTGTGATCACAATGGACTTTGAAACTCTAAAACCCTTTGTCTCATGCCCATACACTTGCAGTGCACTCTTTTTCATTTTTTGAATATGTCTGTTCAACATTAGCATTCTGGAGTAATGGACAACAAGTCATAACACTTGTTCATCTATCTGGAGTATAGCTGCATTTATGGTGTAACTACCTGCATCTCTACACACTACTGTCTGTTTAGTGACATCATAGGATGCTAGCACTACTGCTGTTGTCAGCATTTCTTTTACTTAACTGAATGCTTGCGCTTGAGCTTAAGCATTACCCCACGACCAGAGTAAGGGAAAAGCATTTTCAAAAGATACAGTACTAATTTGCCCAAACAGTTAATTATACCAAGGGTGTGTCTAACTTAGTCATACAAGGTAGATGTTGTAACTCAGCTATTGCTCTGATCTTGCTTGCATCTGGTCCACTACCATTTACACTGTGACCAAAGAATTAAAGCTTAGTCTTGTTGAAGCAGCATTTGTCTTGGCTTAACTTTAAACCAGAACTGTTATTATCCAAACCAAATAAGATAGCATCCATAACAACATCTAGTCCATTGAGTAAAACAATCATTTTATGTTGAAAGATTTCAAATGCTGAAGTTATAGCAATTAGCAACCTTTTAAAACAGAACCTTCCAACTAGAGTAATGAAGCTCTTGTTTGAGGTGTGCTTTTCTTTTTTTATCTAGTGCTATAGAAAACACTTTTGCATTAACCAGCTTTGTTGCTATATCTTCGAATGTAGGTAGAATGAACCTTGCATGTTCAACTGCATCACTTAAGTTTTTTTTAAATCAAGACAAATTTGTACATGGACTTTTTCTTAATTATTGGAACCATTGGAGCTCATTGGTCATTGATTTCATTAGCACTTTCAGTTACGTGAAGGTCTTGCATTGTTTCAGTTCTGTCTCTACTTTCGATAGCATTGGAAATGGATCCCTCCTGGCTATACCACGCAATTGTCCAGAATTTTGCAAAATGACTGATTTTGCTTCATATTTCTACCATTTCCCCTTATAAAATTTTTGATTTTCTGGCAAATCACTGAAGATTAAAGTTTCTTACTTGTTCAATTAACTTTTAAAGTGAATTAGAGTAATATGTAAAAATGATTCCTGATCTTTGTCCTTTGTCTCCCCTCCCCAATTATTTTTTAATTTGTGAATATTTATTGAAAAAAGAAGTTGAGAAAGGTATCTTCTCTGTATTTACAAGCATATAGAACTACATTCTATTTTAATTTAATCTTTACTGGTTCACACTTAAAGAAACAAGTATCACTGAACATAACTTCACTGACTTCAATTACTTTAGCAATTAAGCCAATTTTGCATGCCAAAACTCTGTTCATTAGAGTATTTATGCATGGATCATGTAGTACATAAACCCAATACTCGGACTTCTACCCCTTCACTCAGATATGGCTTGAAATCTGCCAATATACTTGACTTTTCCTGCTGGGATATGAATTTCAGTCTCTGCTTCATTAAGCTGTGGAGAATCATATAACACCAGTCCCTGTATCAATCTTGAAATTCACTTTGAGTTCTATGACATGGCATGAGCACTGGTATCTTCTCCATAAATGAAAACCAAAAAAAATGCCATACAAGTTACAAATCTCCTCCAAAACCATTTGACTTCTCAAAACCATTTAAGTGGCCTGACTGAAGACAAATGTTCACTCAATTTAGAGGGTAACCAAATTCTGGCATTTTTTTCAGTTATCTGTTCACAAAAATGCCAGCACCAGAGATGGCAGATTTACAAAGAAAGGAAAACATCCATTGCTCTGTCAAGTCATGCAGGCAGTTTCTAAAGAGGTAGCACCAGTAGGAGAATTACAGCTCAGACAACCAGAGTTTGATTGGTAGCTTGGGTGCTTGACTGTGGTGGCTGAGGTGGATGGGCGCACCCATCATGGGGGGGGGCAAGATGTACATAAACCCAGTCCCTCAGAAGTGGGGGTGGTGTTGCAGTGAGTATGTTGGGGGTAGGATTCTATCTTAATGAGTCACTGCCTGGTGATACCTTTCATTAATTAGTGCATGGGAACATGCAGTCGAAGAGGGAAGGTGTTGTGAGTCCCTGTAGTGATGTGGATAGCCTTCCTCCTGCTGAGAGTGGGTTAGGTACTTATAAAAATGTTCTCATTTATGGAATGCCAACAAGAGCACAAGCTTCCAAGTATCTGCCTGATTGTTGCCTCCTCTAGATAACTCATTCCTTATTAGATATAGGACCTCCAAACCAATATCAAAAAAATGGGCTCAAGTCCAATAAAGGGAGGTTTAATGGCTGGCAGGCAGAGGAGGAAAAGCACATAGAAAATAAAAAAAAATGCTATAAGATCATAGGCTGTTTCTATGCTACCTGCCTTTGAGACTTTATATGCCTAGCTATTCATGTCCCAATTTTCCCAATTATCAATGCCCATAGGCTAGAATGGCTTTGATATATGTCTGCGCCTTAGGTAATCAACAAACTGCTCCTGCCCATAAGGGCCACAGGTGACAAGCCAGGGGTGAATTTGTGATTTCCCATCCATAGGTCCAGACTGCATCTAAATAGGCTTAGAGAAGTGTTCCGTTTCACATGAATGAGGAGTCTGTTCCAGAGAATGGATAATCTCTGAGTCACATACCTGTCTCTCCAACATGCTTTGGTTATGTCACAGACAACATTTAGATCCTAAATCAGGTAATTCTTGAGCTGTTTGTTTTGTGAATGCATAGCAGATCCATCAGGGCTAGATCAGAGAATGTCTTGTATGTTAGGCATACATCGCCCCTCAGTAGTCTGTAGGTGACTGAGTACAGGGACAGGGCTTTGAAGTGATCCATATAAGTCATATTATTTACACCCTGAATTATTTTAGTGAGGAACCTCTGTGGCTGCTCCAGCTGTTGCAAATGCCTGGTCAGGTGCATGCAGAAGGGTGCATTGTACTTGATTATTGATCTAATGAAGGCTGAGTCTAATGGGACTATGATCTTAAATCTGGATGCCATGCCCTTACTTATAAGTTGTACCACACAGAAGGATTTTCTCACTACCGTAGATATATGGTGACCAAAGTTCAGGTTATTGTCAGCCTGAGTTCTCAAATCCCTTCCCACTGCATCTACTATCAGGGGAGTGTTATTAATGTTGTGATTTGCAGGGGTGGTCATCTTCCCAAAGGGTATAATTATGCATTTTTTGCATTGACTTTTAGGCCATGGTTCTGGCACCAGTTATTTGTCTGTGTTAGACCCTCCATGAAGATATCTCCATCTTTGGGAGATTCAGTGATTGCACCCAACTTGTAGTCATCAACAAATTTGGTCAGCCAAAGGCCCTCTGCATTTCCCTTGACTTCAAATAAGTATATTCTAAACAGAAGTCCCAGTATCAAGCCCTGTGGGACACCACTAATAACAGGTCTCTGTTGAGGTGAATTTCCTACCTTAACTTCATATGTCCTGTCTGTGAGCCATTTGGCTATTCATCGGGTGACATAGGGATTTATGCCTAAATTTGTGAGTTTGTCTATAATACCCTAGTGAGGTACGGTGCCAAATGCACTTGCCATGTCTAGCTGGACAGTATGTACTATTTTGACCTCGACCATGTCCCTAGTGACCTTCTCAAAGAAGTCCACCAAGTTTAGTAGACATGACCTGCCCTTGATGAAACTGAACTGAGATGGATCCAGTGTTTAAAGATTTCCTATGTCTGTTTATCAGTTCCATGATAATTTTTTCCATGGCCTTGCATATAAGACTAATCAAACTTTTAGGTCTGTAGTTCCCTGGATCTGTTGATGGTTTGCCTTTGTGTAGAGGGATTACCATTGCAGTCCTCCATTCCCTAGGGATGAAGTCTGTCTGGAGGCTATTGTTGAATAGAGATTCTAGTGGGCCTGATAAGTCATATTTCAAGCTATTTAGGAGGCATCTGGGGATAATATTAGGATGCACCGATGCAGTGTTTTTAGCACTAGACAGTGCAGAGAAGATCTGTTCTTTAATGATAGCTAGGGAAGAAATTACTGAAGTGTTTCCTGTGGGGGAACTGGGGTGAAATTGGAGCTCCTTTTATTGGCCAGGAAATTTGTTATATCCCCAGGTTCGTATATAATGTTCCATTTACTATTAGTTCAGCACACTGTTGGGTGTTCCTTTTAAGGTTGCATACAAATATGAAAAATGCCTTATGGTTATCCTTAGTCTGGGAAGCTGTTTTTGCCTCAAAGTTGGCTTTGGTGGACTTAATTAGTCCTGGGTTACTTGCTGATACTGATGAAGGAGTGTTTTGTCTTTTGGGCATAGCCCTTCCTATATTTGGACAGGATTTCATTTTTTTTTTATTTGCTGTACAACCTATTTATACTGGGGGTTCACCAAGGGGGCTTGTTTTTGGAGTTTGTCTGAAGTTTATTTCGGTTAGATACTGCTGTTTCTATGCACTTACTCACATGCTTGTACAAGGTTTCCATAAACACTTCTGCATAGGCCACTATGTTCTCTGGGGTCTATATTACATAAAAGAAAACTCAAAATCTTGAACGCTCAGATGAGTGAAAATGCAGGGAATCGAAATTGTTATTGTGGGGGGACTGCCACCCCACAGCCCCCCTAAAAATATATTCCAACTCCGAGATCACACTACAGTGAGGAAAGGGCAAATTTTCCGATCTTCACTGTACCATGATATCACAATATCAATTTCAATTACCTGCATTTTCGCTCATCCGAGGGTTTGAGATTCTGAGTTTTCATCGTTCTGATAGGAACTCGTTCTCTGAATTTGGGGGGGGGGTTTAGAATTTAGCTATGCCATCACTTAATAGGAGATAGTTAGCCTTGGAAAAGTTTTTAAAAGGTTCTGGGTTTTGCTGGGAGTTCAGCCTTTATATTTATTTCAATAGTGACAGCTTTGTGATCTGATCTGACCAGTGAGGAGATTACACAAGGTAGAGGGTGCAACAATCCCTCAGAACTGTAAGTACATTGAGTGCATTCAAGTATATAGTTTTGTTATCCTGAGTCATAGATGGAGATCTATAGCTAGCAAGACTATATGGTATTGAACTTTACTTAAGGTTAGTTGGACATTGAGATTGTTTGACTAATCTTGAGGTGTGCTTACTTTTTATGTAGAGTGATACACCTCCACCTCTCATCCCTTCTTATGTAGTAGCTGGTCTAAACGTGTGGAAGGCATTATAGCCTTGTACTGCTGGGGGTGCACAGATCTCAACACTCTGCAGGATGAGGAGTGCTTCCAGGGAGTGGAGCTTCTTAATAAGACTCGTAGCATTGAGTAGTAACACTTTCAGTTTATCTTGCGTAGAATTTACTATGTTGGAAGGTTTATCAAGCTGACAAATATTGAACCCCCTTAGAATGACACCAGTTGCTAAGCTAATTGTTAAAGCCAATCATCTTCTGTTTATATTGGGGTATCATCATTGGAGAAAGTAGCCTGGGACATATAATCGAAAGCTTTATGTCTCCTCTCATATAGTCCATGAAGGTTTGTCTCAGGTCAACACCCATATGAACTAAGACAGGGTCATACTGGTACTTGTGGTTCAATGTCCTGAGTGCATGTGTGATCTGGTGGATCCTTACCCCTTATAGGCAAATGACAGCAACTGTCTCCTTGCTCAGCCTGGCAAGGGAGCATCAGTGTGTCTCACAATAGAGTCTCCAATGACCAATATATTGGGTTATATGGCAGTTTGACTTAAGGGCTTAGTTGAGATATCATAAGATATGGTTGTATGTGTCCTGGGGAGTGTTGTCTTTGTAGAATGTTTGAGAGATTGTTGAGGGCAGCATATGGGAGCCCTTTAAGATTTGGGTAGATTGCATTTAAGAGCCTCAGCATATTTGAGTTTTTGTGTCTGATCCATAGTATGTGTAGAGAGTGTGTGTGTGTGTATGTGTGTGTGTGCGTGTGTGTGTGTGTGTGTGTGTGTGTGTGTGTGTGTGTGTGTGTGTGTGGGTGTGTGTGTATATGTGTGTTTACTGGCAACCTGTTTGGAGATATCAGTGTCTGTATGCAATAGCTTTGCCTCCAAAGACATAGTGTAACTACTTCTCTCGCATACTGTGTCAGTCAGCTTAAGAATAAGGTGTTGTCAGTAAACATGAGACAATGCTACATTGTCTAAGGATGCCCATTTCCCAGAAACAGTAGGAAAGGGCACATCCCATCCATGGCTGTAGATCTTTTTTGTGATCTACAAAAGGCGGTGCAATCAGAGTTTGAAGTTGTTGGGCCTGGAGGAGGGGTCAAGGATTGATCTAAAACAATGGGGTAATGCTTCTGAGCAAGCAAACTAGCTGCTGTACACTCAGCTAGACACTTGAGAAAACAGCAAAGGAAATTTTATATTGAAAATTACAACTCTAGGTGCCTGCATCTATTCAGGCACTGCAAACCACTGCTGCACAGCTCAGCTGAGGTTATGGGAGGAATCCAGTCAGTAAACAGTAAAAATGCAGCTCTTGCAGCTGAAGAGGAATGTAGGTGAATACCTTAAATAAAAAAAAATTAAAAAAAAAAACTTGTTTCTCAACTCCTCCCACTAATTAACTAGATCTAATGCCTATTCAATCAATGAATGCAAAAGAAATATTTCCTAACTGACCCTAGCTGACAACTTGTAAGACTTCAAGAACAAAAACCTTTATTTATTATTTTTGTTTATTTGCATTTGTTTACCGGGATGGTCCACTGGGCCAAAAAGTGCCCATTTTCAGTGGAGGCCTGGGGAGAAAAGCTCCACATACAAAAAAAATTTAAATACAATCACATTTTATACATACACAGAGAGATAACTTAAAAAAAACAGACATACAATCTTATCATAAAATTCTAGCTAGAATAACAAAGGCAGTATACATTATATACAAAATATACCAAGTACAATATATCATCTGTGTTGGATACTGTGGAGTGAAGACAGCAAGAGATAGTTGCATAACTGTTAAGTAGAGGGGAGAAAAACGTTAGTAAGATCAGGTGGGGGAAGATGCTCTGTAGTTGTAGCCACATGTACATTGCCATAGGGCTAAGAGATGCTGTTTTAGAGACTTTTTGAAGGATATGTGATTGAAAATAGTTCTGATAGAGCTGGGTAGGGAATTTTAAGTTTTATCAATGGTACATGAGTGGAGAGATTGACCAACTGAGAGAATGACCAACTGTTAGATTGGGTATTTGCACTTTTAGAAGGAATTGATTTTCATATCTGAGTTGTCGGGTGGTCTTATGGAGAGTAAACAAGGAGATGAGGGATGAGCAATTGGAAGGTTTGGTAATGATATTGTGAGCTGTGGTTAACTGCAAGTAGGTTAGTTGATGGGGAAGTTCGAGCCATTTTAGTTTACGTAGGGAGATGCAGTGATGGGAGGAGTAAGTTTTGTTGGTAGTGAACCTGGCAACCTTGTTATAACAGGACTCGATCTTGGATTTTAAGGAGCTTTGAATGTTAGTGAACAAATGGGCACTGTATAAAAGTGAAGGAAGCAAATAGGTTAGTGCAAGGGTTTGTCTAGTGGTGGGTGAGAAATACAATTTATGCTTATAAGAGGGTGCCTAGTTTCTGATTTTTTTATGCAGTTTTGGATGTGTAGAGCGAAGGTTAAGTGTTTGTCTATTATAACTCCTACAAGTTTAGTTTGTGATACTGCTCTAATGCAGGTTTTGTTTTGTGAATAGAGATTAAAATTTGCTCTGTTTAAGGGGGTTGATTTTTGAGGGGGGGTGGATAGAAGCAGATTAGTTTTGCTAGGGTTAAGGGCTAGATGGTTGTTATTCATCCATTCCTCAGTGATTGAGAAAGCATGTTGGGTCCTAGCTAGGAGTTCGTCAGCAGAGTCAGCAATGCAGATAACAGTCGAGTCATCTGCATACTGTATTACAGGATTTAGGGAGAGGGTGGAGTGGAAGTCATTAATGAATATGCTAAAAAGGAGAGGTCCCAATATGGATCCTTGGGGAACTCCTGTGTGTATATTGAAGAATGGTGAGAAACAGTGGAATCATTTACTGGTTTTGCTGTCTTTTGGTTAGATAATCAGAGAACCAGTTAAGAGTGTGTGTGGGGGGGTGACATTCCCAGATTGGATAGCTTTGCTAGGAGTAAGGAGTGGGATATGGTGTTGAAGGCTTTGGAGAGGTCTAGAAAGAGAGAGGAGACAATTTTTCCAGTGCCAAATGCAACAAACTGTAATATAATTAGACCAAAATCAAATAGTAATGGAAATAACCCTTAATGTAAAGAAACCAAACACCAATGCAGTCAAACAACAATTTTACACTCAGAGCTCTTGTAGCTTCCGTAAAGCAGTAGCTGATACTAAGTTACATGAAAACATTCACTGGCATATGGAACAGATATACAAAGGCAAGCAGGATGAGGAACATGGTAGCAACCTCTCTTCCTAGAGTTTAGAATAGAAATATAGAATTATGCTCAGCTGTAGAGGTTGGCATAAGGGTGGAAGGTTGGCATAATGGTTAAGGTGTTTGTTTGTTTGTTGACATTTGTTGACTGGGAAAGTTAACTGGGTCAGGAACCCATTTTCAGTGGAGGCCCAGGAAGAAAAGCTCCACAACTAAATTATACATATTAGAAGGCATTAATCAAAACTTTTAAACAAAGTGAGTTAATACAATTTACAGAGTTTTTGTCTATAAATACAAATGTTAACAATTGACAGACCTACTATTTACATGTAATACATATAGTAGGCAGCCATATATTAGGCAGAAGAAGGCAGAGATTGTCTTTATGAGTGATAGCAGTTGACAGGGTTTCTATATACATATATTACATATACAAGGCACAAAAAGAAAAAGGCCAGAGATTGTCATGCAAATTATTAAGGAAAGTTCAAAAAGGACTTTTGAAAATTGATAGTATAGATAGGAACAGTTGAGATTATAAAGGTTAGTGGAGAAGAAAGAAGAAAAGTGAGGGTATGTAAGGCATTTAGGTATATGATGTGAGAGGTAAAACAGGGTAAAAACAAAAATGGAAATGAGGTGTGGAAAAAAATGAGTTGTATTAGCTATTGGCTGAAAGAGTGAAGAGGGGAGGAAGCATAATATTTACTGGTGAGAGGACAGAGAAAGGGAAAGATAGGGGGAGCAGGATGAAACAAAAAAAAAACATGTACAATAATTTATGGCGGCCTATAGTTTTGGGCACAGGAACAGATCTGATTGCTGAGTAAGTATTTCTTCAAAGATAGTTTGAAAGCTGAGTAGAGGAACCAGGCAGGGTTTTCCGCTTCCACCTTTGTTGTTTGCATTATATCTAGAACCATTGGCAAAGAAAATAAGGGACTCAAAAATTCAAGGATATAATTGGTATGGTAGTCAGGAAAAGCTGGCTCTGTTTGCAGATGATATTATTTTATACATGACAAAACCAGAAAGGGACATTACAGTGTTGTGGAACATTTTAAGACAGCTTCAAATCTTCTCAGGATACAAAATTAATGAAGCTAAAACAAAGGCAATAGCGGTAAATTATGTACCCAGACACAAATTGGTCCAACAATATCCATATTTATGGGGACATGATAAAAATGAAGTATTAAGGAGCATGGATTAGAAATGACTCTGTGGTGGCAGCTAAAAGGATATGTGGGAAGAGACTAAACAGAAGACAATACAAAAATTGAAAAACTGGAAGTTTCATTATACGGATATGGATACTAAGATACTAGCCATTAAAATGTTTTTAGTCCCTTTAGTCTTATACACAGGTTAGGCATACTTTTATCAACCCAAGGAGAAGTTGTGGATAACAATTAAAAAAGAGTTGAAGGATTTTATCAGGGAAGGGAAGACAGCAAGGGTCAAGTGGGTTAAGCTGATTCTACCAATAGAACACGGTGGACTAGGATTACCTAATTTGAGGGGTATTTTAGAACAACACACTTAAGGCTCTTATACATAGCACAAGCAGAAAATTATAATTCAAAGTGGAAAGGGATTATGCTGACACAGGGAGGAAGCTCAAGAAGTAAGGAGAGACTGGGATTTTGGATGCAGACTGTTAAGGAGTGCAACTAAAATCATACAGAGTATTATATTCATAAAATAGCAGGGAGTATTCTAAGAACCAAACCAGCATGAGAATGGAGAAAAGAGATTTTGCTGATAGGGTTGACTGTGGTTAGGGATACACATAATAAGCAAGAGGGGTTTGGAATTTATTGGAGAAAGCTGGCAAAGGAACCAAGGTATTGGGAGTAAATAACTGGAAAGGGAAAGGTAATAGAATGGGAAGAGGCCAATAAGTTATTTGAACTGCAGGTTACAGATTGCCTTCCCTAGCAAGGACTGAAATCAGAGTCTAGACAAAGAGAAAGAAATAGAGGGTTCCTAAATGAAAGACCAGCACTGGTAGATTTTTTAATAGAATCTAGAACAGAAGTTGCCATTAAAAAGGAATAATTAGTAAAGCATATAAAATATTGCATGATAATTTTAAGAATCAATCAGATGAGCTTAGAAAGGATTGGGAACAGAGATTAGATAAGCAATTCACAAAGAGACAATGGGGGATATATGTATATCTCCCAAATATGCCACAAAGTCTAGAAGATATTTGCCTGGTAGTATTTACATAGATATTTTTATACCCCAAGTAGACTCCAAAGAATTTTTCCTCAGGTGGCTAGCAAATGTTGGAGGTATGATGGGCAAGAAAGAGTTAGCTGGGAACATATTTTTTTGGAAGTGTGATGAGCTGGCATACTTTTGGGATTCCCTGCAGACCGCTCTGTCGGAGATGCTGGATAAGCAGATTGGACTGACTGGGAAGATGATTTTTTTGAGTTATGCTACAGAACTGGAATTGCCTAGACATAGTAAAGCCTTGTTAAGTCTAATTATGGTGGCTGCCAAAAAAGCAACTACTAGAAAATGGAAATCAGTGTCTAGACCAACTTTACTAGACGTAGTGAATATAGTAACAGAGATAAAACAATTGGAATTAGGATCTTTAGAAAAGGGGAGGAGCAAACTACATAGGAAAAATGGGAATCATGGGAACAATAAATGCAGAGCAAGAATTAAGTTTAAGAGGCAGGATTTGAATGAGCTATATAATGCTTAACTAACAATGACTGGATGGTTTATAAGTGATGTACAATGTTTACAACTACATTTGTTTCAATGGTGTCTGTGATGTAAACTGTAACTAAAATGATATAATTGTTTTTCATTTATATAAATGTAAGATTATCTTTCATTTATATAAATGTAAGGTTATCTTTGTCATATGTGTATATTTACTAAAGAAGTTTGGGAAAAAAAGATAGTTTGAAAGCTTTTAATGATTCTAGGAGGGTGATGCCTGGGGGAAGGGCATTCCATTTCCTAGCAGTAGCTTAGGAGTAAAGGTTCTGACGGGCTGTTTTGTTAGGTTTGATAGTGGTTAAAAGCTGTTTATTAGCAGATTGCAGGTTACAGGATGGGGAATATGTTTGTAGGATGCACTGTAGGGCAGGGCAGCTGTCTAGTTTGTAAATAATTTGTGGGTGGAATTAAGGTAGTGTTGGAATTCAAGCCAATTTAACTCCTTAACGGCTTGACAGTGGTGAGATCAGTAGGCTATGTCAATTACAAATTTGGCAATTTCATGGTAACATGATTGGAGTTTATTTTTAAGAGACTGGTTGAAGTTGGTGAAGATGGGGATCCCATACAGGAGGGATGGAAGCAAGAAGCTTGGCAAGTGTTTTTTTTCGTGGGCTTGTCCATGTAAACTTTGTGTCTATAGAGTCTGCCAAGTTTGACATGTTTTCTTTATAGTACTACGTATGTGTTGTTCAAAGATAAGTTTGATGTCTATAGTAATGCCTAATAGTTTGGCATGTGTTACTATTTCAATTTTTGTGTTGTCTTGTGACTATATGTTGAGGTCTGATGTGTCTGGTTTAGTTGAGAATAGCAATAGTTTAGTTTTTTTTTAGGATTGAGTATAAGTTGCGCTTCATTTAAACAGGTTTCTGTGGCTATAAAGGCATTTTGTGTTGTACTTTGCAGGTTTTGGAGATTATTGGAGGAGGGGATGATGGTAGAGTCATCTGCATATTGAATGAGTGTACTTTGAAGGGATGCATTACACAGATTGTTTATGAAGATTTTAAAAAGAAGAGGCCCAAGAATAGACCCTTGAAAAACTCCTGTTTACCTTACAAACACAAAGTAAAGGATTTGATTCTTACATGGGATAATTGGCTAGGCTTAAAAAATAACCCACAAGGGTAGTTAGCATGGTGCTAATTTATGGTGGGAAGTTGGCATGATGGTCATGGTGCTAACCTTAGAAACACAAGATGTAGGGTTTGAATCTCACATGGGGTAATTGGATAGGCTTGAAACGGCTTATAAGGGCAGTTAGCCTAGATCTAATCCATGCAAATGTGTTTTACTCAAGACAGCAACAAAAATGAAAGAGAAAATAAATGTTGCTATGAATATTTTCCACATGACTTTACCAACAATAGTTCTGTTACTCAAAATACAAATTTTTATATGAAAGGTACTTTGGGGACTTACAATCACAGAAATATGCTGATTTTTTTATAGTACACTAGCACAATAAATCAATATTTAAAAAAGTATACTTATAAAACATAATTGTCAAGCTGAATGTAATTTAAATGTAAATTAAGTTGTTTATAAAGGTAACTGTGTGCAGTTATATCATCTATTACAAAATCACACATTTTATGCTGTCAATGAACATATTTGCCAGAATGGTAATGCAACATTGTTGTGAAAAATAGCACAAACAACATTGTACAAAGCTCCCCAATACAGATTAAGTACACAGTAACAGCAACTCACTGCGGACCTGCTGGAGCTTGTGCTGCATAAGCAGGTTATTCTTTTGCAAACTTAGCAGACATCATGCAGAGATATGAACTTCACTACAGCAGTTCACGTGACGTTGGCCCAGTAGCTGACAGGTATCATACTTGTGGTGATGCACCTCCACATACCCACTGAAGGTCTGCTCCTGTACAACACAGGTACAGCCAAGATCCCCTACATGGGCTGCACAGCAAAGTCCCTGCCATTTGTGTGTTATAAATGAGTAAGAAATGACTAGAAAGGACTGTCAGAAAAGGGAAGAGCAATCTGAGAAATACATAGAAGGATAAGGCAAAAGGGAAGTGCGGTGTGAGAAGAAGGTTATCTGCTTTTGTAGGGCAGGCACCCACTGAGTGGGAAGATAGACTGTGGAAATTGTAAATTGGATGGAGGGTACAGGAATGGAAGCAGTGCAAGGCAAACAGACATACAAAGCAGACAAAGATGGATTGGGGGTGCTGATACAAAAGGGAGGCCACAAAAACAGATATTAAGACAGACAGATGGTGAACAGATAGTGATGGAAAGGACTGGGCAACAAACTGGGGAGAGGAGTGGCACACAGGTAAAGTAATATCATGAAGGGGGATAGGTTGGGAGGAAGGCCAACTACCAAGCTGCACAGCATTGACACCAACTAGAAGATTACACTTATGGCTGAGCCCAGGTACTGGTGGCCCAGTGGCCCGAGCCATGAAGGTGTGTGAAAAAGGTCCCAGCCCAATAAAATGCAAGCAAGCTTTGTGACATGCCTTAGAGGGTATCATGAAACATGAAATAGCCCAATACCAATGTGCAGTAGCATGAACACAATAGTTAAATTGATGGGGATCACAGATATGCACCAGTTATGCAAAGTTGTATGTCTCTGCTAGCATATATACAGAACCATGGCAGTGAGTCACTGATCGTGGCACCTATGTGCCTTTGTGCCCCCATACACTATGGTTTGGATTGCAAAACATGCAGACATGTGGTTGCAGTGGAGCTGCCAGGAACAGACTATATCATGGCCCATCATGCATACTACATGAGGAAGTGCAGGCCTTGTAGTGTGATTCAGAGCTAATATCATGCTACACTACATGTGCATTTTAGAAACATTTCACCAAGATCACATGATTAACATAACTGCTGCACTGGGGGCCCTGTAATAGCACAATAAAAGCCACAGTTACCATTGTGGTGCTCATCATGCTATTGATATTGCTATAGTATAACAAATATATTTTCAGCAGATATTATCAGGAGATCTAAAAAGTCTAAAAGTGTTCTACAGATGTTGTAGTAAGAGTACACAGGCCAGTGGCAGTTGGGATGCAGAAACAATGTATTTTCCTTATTTGGTGACTGGGGGGTCCTAAACAGCAACCTGCAGGCAGTAAGGTTGACAAAATGATTGTGAGCAAACTTGGCTCAGGTCCCTCCTTCACCTACCCACCAGATGAACTGCTACTTTACAGGTATTGCTGGAGAAACCACTGAATGGCAACATGAACAGGGAGGGATGTGTTGGAAGGCATACCCTCTGCTTCAGAAGCTCAAGTTATGTATACAGAAAAAAGGGTGCTGTGGAGCAGGACTGACACATCTGTTAAATGGTTTCAGTTGAGGCTGTGGTCTCTGGGACAGTGCATTTTATACCACAGTCCTTCTCCAAGCTGTCCCAGCTGGACTGCTGTAGGGACATGACTTGTGACACCACGTACAGCACACATGTCACTTGTTGCAGCCACTACTGCAACATGGGTGGTGTACTGGTGCAGCTAATGGTAGATATGTTTGTGTCAAGTCACTAATCATAAGCATCTGTTTCCATGTACAGGAACCTAAATTGCACTGCTGTAGAGTCAGTGGTTTCAAATGTTCTACCCAGCAGAGTTAGATGTGTTACTGTAGGATCTACATGTGCATGTGAAGTGCATTCTAAATACTGACATGGCTGACAGGGCCTTCCAGAAACATGTAGCAGGACCTATTACTGATGTGAAATGCCATTGGTAGCCACAGCAGATCGAGACAACAGGTCTACTGCAGTTTAACATTATACTGCATGCCCACACAAGAACCCAAGCCATTCCATGGGAGAGAATGGCGACGGGTGTTGATCCACCACCACAGATCATCCTCACTGAAACAGATGGGTTCCTGGTATCCATGTCTGGGCAGAGTGAGAGGACACTGATTCCTTGTGGAGGCCTGGATGTGGGGTGGACTGGGATGGGTTTTCTGATGGTAAACATTACTGTATGCGTCCCATATCTGTCCCATAGGCACATCTCTGATGCAAGCACAGCAGGATAAACCACAAGGTATGTATCTCTTCATTCTATGTATAGTTTGTTTTCTGCAGTGCTGTTGTAGCACAGGGGTGTTGGATTATCACTTATTTTCAGTTGTATACAAGTTTTTATCTGTCTGCCTTCACAGGTGCAGCAGTCATGGATTCAGCCTTAGTGGAATAGGACATGCCCGATGACAGCACACCATCAGTGCTTAACAAAGACTCCTGGAGCAGTCCAATAGCATGGTGCTGCTGTCAGCAGCAGTTACTGTGGAAGACACCCTGCTATCCACATCCACTGTCACAGGTGTGTTGCCTGTGCATCTTTTACCTTCCTCTAATCTGGTATGGATGAAAAGGACATGTCTAGCAGACCGCTACATCATTCACAGTCATCATCAAATCACTGAACAGCAGTGGGCAGTGCTGATACTAAAATTTGTAAAAACAGTACTAGGGACCAGAGTGCTGGCTGATATTGGTGCCATTGTTCCCACTCAATGCCCAGATTAGATGTCACTGTGGGCATTAGTCAACTGATGATCAGATTGGTGATCCAGACACTGAAAGATACCAATAATGTCAATGCCATGGCAGAGATGATTAACATACACCATGGCATGCATGATGACATCTGTGAGGCCTTGAAGTGGCTGCATTTAGCTATAGATCAGCAGGAGTGGGAGACCACCTACTTACTCAGGTTGTTGGACAGTCACTTCAATAGTATTTCAGCTTCCATCAGGTCTGCTGGTTCTGTCCACCGAGACTAATGCCATATCAGTGAACTCCAGCCCTCCGTCTCAATTGTGGGTATGCTCTACAGGGCAGGTACCTCATGGTCACATAGTGACACTTCTTTTTCACTATCTACTGATGGTCAGCCTAGTGTAGCACAGTAGGGCTACTCTCATTGATATTGCCTTTATATTAGCAATCTACATAATACAGCCAGGCAGTCATGGTTATAGAGTTCCACATCATCCTTGTCAGTGGGTGTTGTTGGCAGTAGCATTCCATGAAGGCTGCTTTATGAATGAGGTTATTCACAATATGCATCATTCCCACCTGTCGACCATGAACCTGCCACGTACACTTCCACACAGTGCTTTGCTATCTGCTGCAGCTTAGTATCCCTTGGCCCCAGTACTGTGCAACTTCCCAGAACAGCTGTCCACACTCAGGAAGCTCTACTTCCCTACCTACACATTATACTCAGATCCACCCTATCATCAAACCGTGTAAAACAACAGCCCTTCCACATCCCCTATTTCATCCCCCATTCCACCTATGTAGCTATTGCTGATCCCTGTCACTGTGACCTTCACTACCTGTGCAATTTATGACAACTGTTCCTGACAACACTGCTGTGCTATATGGGCTTGATAATGCCTGATACACAGCATGGCCAGTCAGTGCACTGTTATGCATATCCTGGATGAAGTATTGCAGACATCAGTTTTAATGTTTGTCGCCTTTACTCTGGCCCACAGTTGTGGACTAGATGCAAAATCTTACCACTGCTACAGCACACAGCTCCACATCAGCCTTGCATGGACTTATCCTGCAGCCATTTCAGCCAATGGCTCCTTTTACAGCACAGTGTCCAATGCTGGCTTGGCCTGTCTTGTTCTGTGATAATGATTCCATGCTCCAACTCTGTGTACCACCATGTTTTGCAGCATTACACACACACAACAAATACCTTGCCACAGATATCCAGAGCAAACTGCAGCACACCACCAAAAGATTCCAGGCAAAGGAAGTGGGTGTTCAAGAATCTAAAAATAAGACAATGATATTGCAGGTCTGTGACAGTGTGCAGTTGTATGACATCTTGGCCATACTCTGCATGTTACATACTGGTGTCATGAGCCATGGCCCCAGGGAGTATCTGGCATCATCAATAAGTTGCTGCTGTGGAAAATCACCCAACACAAATTGCTGGTATAAGTCAAAAGTATGCCTCATGTGGGAATCATGGGAGCTGACTGAACATTACAGAGACGTTTTGTAAATAATACCCTGTGACTTGCACACAGCCTGGCAGTTGATAGAGTTGAAACCCTTCTGGCTGAAATACCAGTATCCATGCATAGCAGGTGGGGCATTGATAGTGATATGCATGTGGTCAATGGCTTCTACAAGCCTATGGAAATGGGCTATATCCTAGAATACCTACATACTGATGTTTCTCTCCCCTGAATCCATAGGGTGACATATCTTTCACATACTACAGCATGACAAAATGAAAATAGTGTTGTATTCATCAGGCACATACCTGTGAAGCACTTACTGTGTTCCCTGTGTTCCATCATGGCATAGCAAAGATGGTCAGTACTGAGCATACCTTAATGTCCACAGACACTTGTATTCTACACATCCCATGGGATTCCATATGAACATGGCACATGTCTACAAACTCCCATATGGTGTCTATGTCTGCTCAACAGAATTCAATTATGTCCCTGCCATGGAGGTGATGGAAGGTTAGGTGCAGTTTGATCTATCTGCAATAGGGGCAAAGACAAGCCCCATCAATAATACTGGCTGTGAGAATGGCCCTTAACAAATGCTGTCCATCTGATGCTAATACTGTTCCTTGCATCTTAACAAGGTATTTCTCTCTCTCTCTCTCTCTCTTACTCTGTTCATTGAGAAATTATGCATATAAAAACTCATTGCCCAGATCATCTTATCATGCTATTTTTATACATTTAGTACATGGCAATAATTTTAGCATATGCATTTTATACATGACAGTAGTTTTGGCATATGTATAAATAATATTATATATATATATATATATATATATATATATATATATATATATATATATATATATATATATTATAGATATGTAAGTATACATATAAACAGACACATGGATTGCCTACACATGATCTAAACCACTGTATAATCTGACAGTCAAAACTCTTGACAGCAAAATATCGACACTGCAAAATGTCTGCACAGCAAAAACATCTAAACACAAAATACTGACAAACTGAAGTTATACTAGGGAAGATTTATGGCTTTTCCCCACTGTTGTCCGACCACACAGTTAATATATATAATTAGCAGGGGGTGCAGTTTTGTCAAAAAAATTACAAAATGTGGTTCAATTTCATGAAATTATTCAATGTTTGTCTATGTGGCTAGATAATTAGCAGGGGGTGCAACTTTGTCAAAAAATTGACAAAATGTGTTTCAATTTCATAAAATTATTCAATGTTTTTCTATGTAGCTAGACTTTGTCACATTTAGATCAATGTTTTGCAGGGGAGTAAGACCCCGGGCATCCCCTGCACCACCTGATAATTACATATACCAACTCCAAGGTCATACCACATTGGGGAAAGGGCATAAACCCTTCCCTAGTATAACTTCAATCTTGTCTGTGTTTTGCAGTTTAGACATTTTGCAGTTTTGATATAGTTTAGATATTTTTCTATCAGTCTTTTGACTGTTGATCATATGCTGGTTTAGATCATGTGTAGGTAACCTACTGAATATGCTGATAACCTATTGAATATGCCCCATTGAGACCTGTAGTAGAAATTGGCGGAAGTAAGACTGAGGCTCTTCCTATTTTTGTTGACAGACATTTACAAAAGTGGTCGAATTAAGCTTTTCTTATATAAAAGATACTTTTGATTTTGTTTAAGCACTAAACAAAATTGTTCTAGTTGAATTAGATTATTTAGTGACTATGGACATTCAGTCTTTGTATAGGTTCATAGGTGTTTACTAGGCTAACAACCACAAGGGCCTTTTTAAGCCTAACCATGCATCTCAAATCTCTTACAAGTTCTGATACCCTTGATAAGTATAAGCAGAGGTTTGGGAGATGAAACATTTACAAGCAGGGGCTTGGGAGATGAATCATTTACAGGCTGCCTGTGTCCATTAGAGACATAGGTGCCAAACCCAATTGTCCAGGTTGCACTTGAATTGGGTTAGGGAGGAACTCTGCTTCACATGGATGGGGAGACTGTTCCAGATAGAAACAGATGGAAAGACTCCAAAGGCTCTTAACAAAGAGGATCACAGGTTTAAAGTCCCTAAGCCACCAGAAAAGACTATAAGCATTGTCAATGTTTCTGTGACTTATAAGCACCTCAGAGGAGAAGTATGCCTTGCCTTCCATGCAGTCAGGGGCCCAGTATTCCAGGATTTCTTGTATCTTCACAAATCAAATAGCTTCACAAATATCAGAACAAGGGATCTAAATCTGCTTCAGCAGATCAATAAAACACGATGGGGAGAGAGAGAGAGAGAGAGAGAGAGAGAGAGATTCATTAGTCAGTATCTTCCTCCCTCACTTCTAGAATAGTCTCCTCCTACAGATAAAGCAGTGTGTTACATTGTCCTCAAAAAGGACATTGATAACTGGATGGGTGTTTGTAAATTCACCTTGGGCTTGACTAGCCTAGCCCTTTTTGAGAGGAGAGGTACAGTCTAGAGTGAGAACTGGCAAGGTATATTGGTTGTGAGACTTAGCATCCTTGAATTTTCTGATTCCTATGACTCATACTTGAAATAGGGCACAGGTTAACATAAACACTTTGGAGGATAGTCAGAAGGAAATAGTACAATGCATTAAATGAAACAGGTGAGCAGCAACATGAAGGGAGGTGGTTAGTTCAGTCATATTTTGTTAGAACGCACTAGCATTGAAAGTAGTGCAGTATGCATCGCATGCAAACGACCGCATAATGACATGCAGATAATTGTCAATATGCTAATGAGACCTGCTACATGTGCAAGTGATAAAATAACATAGCAATGTAATTAATTTTGAACATAGAAAATTTGTGAGATGAACCGCAGTGATCAACTTTTCTGTTCACTAGCTTTTGGCATCTTGTAACCCACGTGCTGCCTGCTGATGCTCATTACATTATGTCCACAACATGCTGCATTATGCTCGAGCAATCATTTTCACTCCTGAACTTGACTTGGTAAAGAGACCAGCTGTCATAATGACTAAGGTCTTTGCCTTCCATGCACAAGGAGCAAGGTTCAATCCACACATCTGGTCAATGTCTGTTTGGAGTTTACATGTTCTCCCTGTATCTCTGTGTGGTTCTCCCACCTCCAAAAAGCATACTGAGCATTCTCATCTGAAACTCACCCAAAAATGGAGCTGTGGGCAGCAGCACAGTCTCTACATGGTGCACCTTATAGGAGAAGAGTTGTACAGACCAACCGCTTTGATCATATATACTGTGGTGCACACTATCCTCAAGATAGGAGAACATGGATCACAAATTGCACACCATGGCAGGGCTAGCTACACAACACTGTAAAATATGGCTCTAGCTGATTCGGTCATGTTGTCTAATCTCACCAAGTGGGCATGGGTATTTGCCAGTGATAAGGGGGTTGAGGACCTAGCCTACTCCGGCCTATGCTAGGGACCGGTGGAAGGGGTTATGCCCCTCTATTGTCCAGTGTGTGCTCACCATAAAGCCCAACAGCCCTGGGTCAATAAACTATTGGCTGGCTGGTGCCTAGCTCAGGTTACCTGGGATTGGTCTGTTGAGTGGAAGCTGGATGTAAAATCAGTCAACTTGCCATGCATGAATGAAGAATTGCTACACTCATTGTCAGGAGCTTGGAAGTGGATGACAGGATGATATGGTAGCATGTATCCAGGAGACAAGACAGAAGGACAATTCAGCAAAGTCACTTTCTTTGGGATCCAGAATCTGCAACTCAGGAGGAGGACAGGTGCTGAAATTGTGGTGATGGAGAAGCTTTAGAAGACAGTGAGGGATGTCATCAGAATTAGTGACAGACCCACGGCAATTAGACTCCAGCCTAATAATAGGGCAGTATTCATAATCTCAGCCTATGGCCCACAGCAGGATTGTGATAGTGAGGAAAAGAGTGTATTCATACAGCAATTGTAGGACCTGTTATATAAAGAGGGACAACATGAACTGGTATTGATAATGGGTGACCTGAATGCACATAATGGAACAGACAGAACAGGATATGAGAACTGCCTGGGTCCACATGGGTGGGACAACAGGAATAAAGAAGGAGAGTATTCCAGACTTCTGTTTGGCAAATGGCTTAATGGTGACCAACATATCATTCAGCAAGAGAGACAATCACAAGATCACATACAAGAGTGGCCAAGATGCAGCTCAGGTAGACTTCCTCCTAGTAAGGAAAGATCACTGGGGTAAAATCAGTGATTGCAGAGTCATCCCCAGTGAAACAGTCAGACCACAGCATAAACCACTGGTTGCTACAATCAACTGAAAGCAGTGGTCAGAGAAAGCTCTAAAATCAACAGAGACCAGATTGAATACCTGGAAGTTGACTGGATAGAAAGCACAACAGTTGAAGGAATTACTCAGAGTTCTAGCACCCCAAGAAGAGGAAGAAATAGATGGAGCTAAAGAAGAATAGCAGCACCTCAAAACAGCATGTGTGAGGACTACAGAATAGATATGTGGCTGAGCCAGGTATGGAAGTAAGGTACATAAGGAAAGCTTGCATTGGAATGCAGAAGTCCAGGAAGTTATCAAAAGAAAGGAGGAATGCAGGAAAAAGTGGGAGATAGAAAAGATGGACCAGGCTATGAAGGAATACTGGTTGGCTAACTAACAAGCTAAGAAAGGGCTAGCAATAGCAAAGCACAAAGCATCAGAGACACTCTACCAGCTTCTGGAAAGTGGCTCAGTAAATGGCACAAAGAAACTATATAAGGCAGCAAGGCAAAGACAGAACGATAAAAAAAATAGTCAAAACACCCTTCATAAGACATGCCAGCAACAACCTGCTCACCAATCCATGGGACATCAAAGGCAGATGGAAGGAGCACTTCCAGCAGCTTCTAAATGAAGAAACCCAATAGTAGCTGTACTGCTGCAGACCCAGACTATAGTCAGAGAAGAGGAGAAGCCCACCACAGTAGAAGTAAGAACGGCACTAAGGAAAGCAGGCTCAAATGAGGTCACAGCAGATATCATAAAGATGTGGGGTGAGATAAGGGAGAAATGTCTCCTGAGGTTACAAATAGCAGTGTGGAGAGAGAGGCATATCACAGATGACTGAAGAATAAGCATACTAGTGCAAGTGCTTAAGAACAAAGGGGATATTCACAACTGTGGGCAGTACAGAGGTATCAAACTCCTGCCACATTGCATGAAAGTCCTGGACAGGGTGACTGATAAAAGAATACAAAGAGTAGTGGAAAGTTAGATGGGAGATACACAATTCAGATTCAGAACAGGATGCAGTACAACTGACTTGATGTTTGCAGTGAGACAGATAGTTGAGAAGAAGCTAGAAATGAGGAAAGAGTTCAACTGGGCATTCCTAGACTTAGAGAAAGCATATGACAAAATCCCAAGAAGCTGATTTGGGCAGTCCAACAGTGGTGCAAAGTCCTAGAAACATTAGTAGAATTAGTGCAAGCTATGTACATGGAGTCAATGACTCAAGTACAAATAGTGTTCAGTCTCACAGAGGAGTTCCCTGAGGAAGTGGTTGTGCATCAGGGTTCAACTCTGAGCCCACAGCTGTTCATACTTATCATGGACTACATTAACAAAGAGGGTGGAGGGGACAGATCAACCAAGCTGCTGTATACAGACAATGTGGCATTACAGGCAGACTGTGAGCAAGAACTTCAGCAAAGGATAGGGAATGGAATACAAAACCGAAGGCACATAGGATGGAACTAAGTACAGATAAGACAGCTGTAATGGTGGCAAATGGGGGTAATCAGAAGAAGCTGAGAGTTAAGATAAAAGGGAAAATAGTGGTACAGGTTAACAGTTTCAAGAATCTGGATGGGGTGGTTGAGGAGAAGGGAAGTCTGAATAAGGAGGTCAAAGCTAGAATCAGAGGGGCTGCAGCCAACTGGCACAGTGTGTAAGGTGTACTATATGACAGAAGAATGCCAAAGAAGTTGAAAAGTAAGTTGTACAAAGCAGTGGTCTGACCAGTACTACTGTATGGTACAGAAACCTGGGAAGTAAAGGCAGGGCAGTTGAGGAAGCTAGAGGTGATGAAGATGAAGTGCTTGAGATGGGTGATATGATGCACATTGTGGGACAGATGAAGAAATGAGAAAATCAGAGCAGAGATCAAAGTAGCTCCAATTGCAGAAAACATCAAAGAGAACAAATTATGGTGGTTTGGGCATGGCAGAAAAGCAGAAGACAATCTGTTGAAGAAGATATGGGACAGCCAGGAAGAAGGTAAGAGGAAACAAGGGCATCTAGCTAAAAGGTGGATGGATTGTGTGAGAGAAGACCTGCAACAGTCAGGCATGAGTTTCGAAGAAGGCAGGAGAGAGGCATTGACTAGGGAGAGATGGGGACAGTTGACATGACACACTGACCCAATGTAAAAACCAGGAAAAAAGGTGTTGATAATGAAGATGACGTGACCTGGTGGGTGAACATGGCATTTATAGGATCTGAGAGTGGTAGGGCTCCTGCATGGTGCAACAAGGAAACTAAGATTTGCCCTTTTGGAATGTACCTCACAAGACATCTGCAGAAGCTGGAAAGGCCATAGAAGTACCTCACAAAGAGGATTACTGGCCTCAAACAAATGCCCTACACTGACCATCTCAAAAATCTCCAGCTTTACTCCATAGCATATCACCTACTTGGCATTTATAGGATCTGAGAGTGGCAGGGCTCCTGCATGGTACAACAAGGAAACTAAGATTTGCCCCTTTTGGAATGTACCTCACAATACATCTGCAGCAGCTGGAAAGGCCACAGAAGTACCTCACAAAGAGGATTACTGGCCTCAAATAAATGCCCTACACTGACCGTCTCAAAAAACTCCAGCTTTACTCCATAGCATATCACCTACTCTGAGGTGATCTCTGCCTAACATATAAAGCTATGTCAAACCCAGAGCTGTTGGACGTGCTACACCTAAAGAAATCCCAATCCCTCTGAGCTACACACTCTAGGGATCTAAACCTTGTCACCACAATAAACAGGACATGTTGGAAGGATAGATTCCTGTCCCAGAGACTTCCCATACCCTGGAACAGGCTACCCATCTATGTCAAGCAAAGTTCTTCATTAGCACTCTTCAAGAAAAATCTTGATGCATGGATGGGAAATGGGAAATACACCCCTGGGATTACATCTGGGTCTCTGCTCGACAGTGGCACAGGAAAATAACTTTCTTGTGTGGCGTAAGCCAGAGAACCTTGTTGGCTAGGCTTACGTAGGCCCTTGGGCCGATAGCCTAGTACCTACCTATGAACCTATGAACCTATAAGATCTTTCTGCACCTGCTGCAGAAGTGACACAGGAAGCACCTCCTGGAGGGGCAGCTATGAACATCTCCTTTATAAGGCTGATGTCTGTCAATCACTTGCCATGGTGGTGAGTCATGCAATGGGCATTACCTGCTGTGATGAACAGTGTAAGCACAGATATAGTGATCTGAAGAGGCACTAGACCTTCTCTGCCAGTAGGAAGAAGAATTTAGGGAGACACAGCCACTGTATTACTGTAATTATTCTTTTTTTTTTTTTTTTGCTGAGTCATACTACAGTAGCCCTTAAAGTATAGGTATAGACTCTTTCTGCTATCCATGATTATACTGTGTTCATTAATGTGCTTTTTCTGTTGTGCAGTGAAGGAAAAAATTGCAAAAATAGACCTACTACAGCATAGTAATCCACTGCCCTTGTAAGACTGCTGTTTTATAGTGCATGTGGAACTATGGTAGTGCCCAAATATGGTAGTGCCCTTCACTGTGCAATTAATTCCTGAAATATCTTCTGTATGACAGCAGTGCTGAATTTGTGCACAGTGAGGCATATTCTCCTTTCTGATTATTACAACTGTAATTATTTATCCATTGCTTATTTATATCATTAGTTTTCAGCATGTTATTTTTGCCACTGTCTAACCCTGTGCCACACATCCCTGCATTTGCCGCACTGTATATGGCAGCTCCACATAGCACTGTCTTCCTCAGTGGTGATCACTTCAGTTGCTCAGCTGATTATTTCTTGCTTGCTCTATTGTCCACTGCACACACACCATTGGTTCCCAAACATTCCATGTACCACTGTCCTACACTCTGGATTGAGTGGTAACAGTGGCACAGCCATTCATATTCACTGGTGATACGTCTAGTCATATCATATGCATTTGCAAGCCACTGATATAAACATTGCTCTGCTGATGTTTTTTTTTTTCCTTCTAGGGCCTAAATTAGCAAAGTGTACTATATCATACTGACCATTGCTGTTTGTTTCCTCTTCTCTTTCTCTGTCATAATCTTCTTTTATTATGTTGCTTTGTTGTTTAGATTTTTTTGTATTCATTTTCATGTTTTCTAAAGGACTGGCCCTGGAGCAGGCAGTGGTGAATCAGCAGTCAACACACCCTTTGCCAGATGCCTCACAACTGCTAGGTCTCCATCAGCAGACCTGCCTTTCTACAGGGTGCTGAAGTCATTATATGGAATGTGACCTGGAAGGCTCACTGGTCTCCTCTGGTGTTGCTTTTCTATTGAGTGGAGAGGGTCTTCATTGGAGAATGGCACATATAGGCTATTGTGGGTCACCTGCCATGTGGTGCAAGACCTGGTCAGGAGTGAGGTGACGTGTTACTCATATTGACACCCTGGAGTATATTCTCATGTGACTGGCAGGGCCACATAGCCACATGACTCTAAAAATTGACCCACCAGGGTACAGATGTGACTGAGTTCTGGGCAGGTTCCCCTCTTTGATGGCTTGGCAAGGTCTGATACACTCACCCTCTCCTGTTTGTGGTCCAATCTTCCCCATCACCAGTTGTCTAAGTTATCTCTGTCTGTTTGTGTCTCTCTGTTGTGGCCCACCCTTTTTTCTATCAGCACCTCCCTATCAGTCTTTATTTGTGTTATATGTTTGCATATCTGCCCCTGCTGAAGTTCCTGTTCCTTACTATCCACAAGTTTTCCATGCCTCCATCAGTCATCTTCTAAAACAAAAAAAAACCTCTTCCACAAAAAAAAAACAATGAATGCCTTCTCTCCCCCATACTTCTATGTGTTCCCTTGCCTGTTCTTCCATCCTTCTGACTTCCTATCACTCCATTCCCACACATTTATAAAATAAAAACAGTTAGCACTTTGTGTGACCCTTGTATGGGCTGTCAGCCGTGTCCATGAAGCATATGTATGGCACTTTGATGGGCATGTGCATGCACATCACACTGAGCATGCATCCTGCATGCTACTGGCTGTGGGTCATGTGACCTCTCATAGTATGTTCTACTTGCTTGAGTGGTAATTGCCATTTTCACAACTACACAGCTTCATTATGCAGCACGGTCCATGCCATATTCACACTTTGTCAGCACTTATGCATAAATAATCTCTATTAGACCTCATTGTACAGTTTTGACCTTACTATTTATTGCAGCATGGTTACAATATTATTGTTTCTGAATGTCCCCAATATGCTAAACATTTTCAACAGTACCAGTTAAAATAAAGTTAATATAAAATTCAAAAATACATTTTCTCCATCTGAACATGAATAAAAACTTTGTTTATCCGTTTGCCAGTAGTAACTATATTTCCAGCTAATCAACTTAAATTGGGACAAGATAAACACCAACATTCAAAAATAGTAACAGGTGTAGTTCAGCAATGATAAGCTATAACAATAAACATGTACCGTAAAATGTAGGCTTGCACCCAATACCCAGAAAATCTCATTACTTTGATTCCATAGCTCTTTGATTATTTGTGAATTTGACTTGTTACTATATTTAAATATTAGAAACCGTATTTATTTTTACACATTGTTGATTTTTAGCATACATTCCTTAATGACTATATTAAATCAAGACAAAGTAAATGAGGCATTATTTTAAACATGTACAAGAGTTATCAACCCAAATATCCTGTACAAAGTCATACTGTAACTAAACATACTCAACAAAATGCATACAGATAAAGGTAACCAACATTTGAGCAACTTACACCCTTTACAGATAGAATTAACATCATATATTTTAGGCCAACTTTAGCTTTTCTATACTGTGGTTTAAAGTGTTTGTGTTACACTTTTTGAAAACTTGGCATATGTTAAAGATACCTAATTCTTAATTCACATCTTCATGAAAAACTTCTTAGTCTAGCCAGCCATCCTGTTGCTGGGACATTACACAGGCACGAATGTCACCTCACAATTGAATCTGACCTTTTCCTCACACTAATCTTCTTCCTTGAAAAAATATGCTTGTCTTGTTCTAACAGTATTCTTACCACTTTGTTCTGTCTGCATTATCAAATTGAAGGCACTGTCAAATGAAGTTATCTTATCCCTCCAATAGTTTCATTCAAACTATTAGTTGCCAAATCCTCTGCAATATTTGATCTTTGTCATAACCAGCCAAGAATTCAGTCGGCATTGATCTTGGCTTCACATATTTAACTTCTGTCTCTAATAATGGCAGGCAGTTCACCTGTACTATACATGGTCTTTCACAAAACCACTCCACTCCACCATCTAGTTTTCCATATATTGCAACATGTTCATTTTTTCCTATACCATCTGGTAATGCATGCAGCCTTACATTCCATTTCCTTGCCTTATTCTCCCAAATTATAGCTGTCCCATTTACTCTAGCTACTTGACCATCTCAGTTTCTTGTCTTAATCTACATGTATTTACTATTTGTCAGGTTAATTGACTTCCAAGCACTCATGTAAACCCTCTGCATCACCAGGAATGATCATCTGTAGTCTCTTCATTTATACATTGAACAGACTAGTCAATTTAATCACTGGATTTGTGTGGCTTTCAAACTGCTGGTATTTAACAACATTCAGCCACAAAACTTTCCCTGGCTCTACATCAGGTGGGAAATTGTATACTGTGGTTTTCTCATTACCACTCATGACCACGTCACCTTTAAAACATCTTGATTCCACTACACTATCCATTTCTTTCACCAGTGACTAAGAGATGACACCATTGCTCTTTAAATAATCCAAAACTGTGTTAAAAAACACGTTTAGCTTAAGAAATAAGTGTTTTTAACTTCTTAGTACATGGTGCAGCCCAAGGAGGTGACCAACTTCAATGAGCAGTTTTTAATTTCCATTCTGATTTCCAACCCAAAATCACACCTCCCACTTCCTATTATCCTCTGTCCACCACTCCAACTATTCTTTCCCCAGGAAATTACAATATGTACCTCCTAGTCTCTCCAGTTCCTTTCTAGTCTTTAATGGTTCCTGCTTAGTTGTTTTCTCCCACTTCTTTTAGCTCCTGGTTCCAATCCATATCAACTTATAATCTTGCTTACAATGTCACTCACCCTTTGTACACTTTTAGTCACTATAATGTACCTTATAATATTCATCATTCAAACTCACTTTCTGCTTTGCAACCTTAGTCTCTCTCAAACTATTCTCACCCTCTTATTTTTCCATGCAAGTATCTTACTTTAACTTCCACTTAATTTTATGTAGGTAGTTTTCCAGAGAACACCATTTGCAATTTTAAGTATAATAAATAAAAATAATGAACAAATATGGTCACTGAGACAGTTAAAAGTCATAACGCAATAACCATCCATCTCTTTTATATGCACTATTGAAGAGGTATGTTTTAAGTGAAGTATAGGATGGCCAATGTTGAACACTATCAAAGCCACTGAGGTAGCAAGTTCCACAAGCTGGGAGCTTGATAGCAAAATATCAAACACCAAAACTCTCAAGATGTAGCCCTGAAACCACCAACAGCCCCTAAGTCTCCAAGTGTAGATCCCTAGTTGGGGTATATGGCACCACTAATTTATTCAGGTAAGAGATACCTAAATCATGCAAAGATAAATATACAACTACAGAACTGTAAAGATAATTCTAAATTGGGCAGGTAGCCAGTACAGACCCTGCAGAATAAGAGTAATGGGTTCATAGGCTCATAGGTACTTACTAGGCTATTGATCTGTTAGGATCTTAAGAAGCCTACCTGTACATTCCCATGGTAATTTCAGCCCTCATATTTTACATATGAATTCAGGGGTATTCGGAAAAAAAGGATAAGTTGGGACATTTGCTTGTTGCTTGTTGAGGGAAATGGGTGCTTAACCTGGAATTAATTTGTGGTTTCCCAGCCATTCATCCAAATTACATTTTAACAGAGTAAGAGAAGTACTTTACTTTATATGACATGGAAGACAGATTCATAGAAGTGGTATTCTCTGTGATATATACCGTTCCCTCCAACATGTTCTATTTGTGCTGAAAAAGAGACTGAAATCCCTTCAGCAGGTGCACATGCTACCACTGGACTTCTGAATGTGTAATAAGTCTGAGAAGATACAGTCTGCCAAGGCTCTATACACAAGGCACAGGATGCCTCTTCTCAGGCTCTATGATACCAAGATGTGTGATAAGGCTATGACATGATGTGCATATTTTTGCTATTAAGGCTGTTGATGTTCTAGAAAAAAAGTGCTGTGGTCGGCCAAGTTGTGGCAAGTGTTTTGACAGGTACATAGTGAATGGGGCCTTATATTCAATGACTGGCCTGATGAGAGCTAAATACAGTGGAATGATTACATCCCTGGACCTGAATGCCATACCTTTAAATATAAGCTATGAGATGAAGAAGGACTTCCTTACAATAGTGGATAAGAGGTGATCAAAGGACAGCTCATTGTCAGCAAAAGTTCCTATATACCTAACTACTGGATCAACTTTTTGGGGTATGTTGTCAATGTGATAGTTACAAGGGAGGTCAAGCTTGCCAAAGGATACAACTAGACATTTCCTGGCATTTAGTTTTAGTCTATGTTTTGATGCCATCTATTTGTTTGAGAAAAGCCCTCTTGGAGAAGGTTTTTGTTGTCCTTTGGGGAATTTATGATGACACCGAGTTTACAGTCATCTGTAAGCTTGGTTAGCCATAAACCCATAACATTTGATTTGATGTCTGGAAAGTAAATGCCAAGCAGAAATTGCCCAAGGACTGAACCTTGGGGAATACCAGTAGTGAGAGAGCTTTTAAGGGAGGTACAGCCACCCACCCTAATTTCCTGGGTTATGTTTGTGAGCCAGTTTGCTATCCAGTAAGTTACAAAGGAGTTTATATTTAGCATGGAGAGTTTATCAAAGATACTTGATTGTGGGATGGTGTTGAATGCCTTTGCAAGGTCCAGATATGCAGTGTCCACTGATTGCCTCATACATTGCTCAAGAACATGCTTCAATAACCTTCTCAAAGAGGTCAACCATATTTAGTAGGCAGAATCTGCCCTAGATGAATTTGAACTGGTATGGGTCAAGGGTTTGTAGGTCACTGATGTCCTTATTTATTAATTACATAATGATCCTTTCTACAGCCTTGCAGATGAGGCTTGCTAGGCCTATGGGTCTATAATTACTTGGGTTTGTTGATGCCCTACCTTTGTGCAGTAGGATGACTGTTCCTGTCCTCCATTCATCTGGTATGAAGCCTGTTTGGAGGCTGATATTGAATAACATCTCTAGGTGGTCTGACAGGTCATGTTTCATAGTGACCAGTAATTAGCCTGGAATGTCATCCTGTCCCATAGGAGTACCATATCCTTATTCTGCCTCTCCTTATTTGTCCTTCTGTAGTTATAAGGACTATATTTAAATATCCTGTTTTTCTTTCCTTCATTCCACTGCATCAAAACATGTACATGATTCATAAAGATTCTGCCTTGAGTCTTGATGTATTTCTCCACCCTGCCATAATCTTATCTGCCATAGATCAATCCAGTATAACTTCCTGCTAATACTCTTCATTGAAAACATTTACATACCTCTCACCTGTTGAGATATTCACAGAATGTCCAGATTTGTGCCTCGTATTTTTGGTCTGTTTCTCATAAAGCTTATGGGTTTCTGGCAATTCGCTAGCAAATAACCAAGGACTGAAGTCAGAAAAATAATGGCAGAAATTTCAGTTTCAGACTTCATATTCTTCAGAAAAATCCATGCTAATGCAACACCTGTTATTCTGTCAACATTCTAAGCTTGTAGGAGCAATATTTCAAAAGAGATTCCCATTTTGGGCCTTTATCCCCCCCATTATTTGTGACTTTGTCCAGATTTCTTGTTCTAAGAGGTTTAGAGGTATGAAAACATATTCCCTCTTTTCTACCATATGCATTCTTTACTAATTCACATGTCCCTACTGTTCCATCCCATACACCAGGTCCTTCTAATCTTTACCTGCACGTACCATCATACTGAAATCATTATCTAATATTGCACTGTCTCCTTTCTTCCTCATCTATACTATCCACTTACAAATTCATTCAACACTTCAACACCATCCATGTGTTGTCTCTATAATGTTCCTGCAACCATGCCTCTCTGTTACACCTCATGAATACCCATTTCCTCTTCACCATTCCCAAATAACTCTACATCTTCCCCCTAATAACTTATTTGTCAGCACATCTTCCCTTTTCCCTCCCCTTCTCACACAATCCAGCCAAAATAATGTAACCTCCCTTATGCACAACATATTCACCTCCTTCCTCTTAAGTTTAACCTCCTATAATGTAATCATGTCTGATCCAGTCTTTTTTCATCCCTCTCAGTCTGTCTGTTTATACAGGATTATTTAATGCTGCCCACATTCCACTTGATGAACTGCATCACATTCTTTTTTCTTGCCTCTCCTCTTTCTCTTCATCTACTACATGTATGCTCATCCACCCTATCAACCTTTAACCACTCTAAAGGTCCATCAGCTGTTGGGTGCCTCTCTGTACAACACTGATGCTCTCACACTGATCCATGAGCTCCTCCAGACACTCCTCGTCCTAACAATTGCCAGCTTGTCTGCTTATTTACCAGAGGATGTCCTCAACACTTTCTTACCTCCTTCACCTTTAATATTCCCAGTCATTCCTATCAAATCTCCATCACTGCAAACTATGCTTCTTCCACTATGTGCTGTTCCCTCTTACTTCCTGTAATTCTTCATAGAAAATTCAGTCTTCTGTTCCCTTCATGTCCCTCATGTCTACACACCCACTCCTGTACAACCTTCTCACATTCCCACTTATTACTTCCCCAACTCTTTGACTTCCCTCATCCACTTTTTTCCATACATTTACACTGCTTAAATCAACCACCTCCTCTAAATGTACCTAATCCCCTCTTCCACCAATATTTCCTTTCCCCTACAGCAGTCCATTTAAACTAACCTCTCTAAAACGGCAGCCACTGCATCATCTCTTGTATCGAGTCCCTTAACTCTCCAAGTCTTTCAGTAATACCACCAGTCTTAAATCTACATAGCTTGTTTCTTAGTTTAGTTATCCTATTAAAGCACCATACCAATGAAACATGCAATTGCATTAAAGAAAATGGTTAACAGACCACTAACAAAATATTTGGTTAATGAAACATTCAACAATATAAATGTTTCTGTATCTAGTGCTCATATATTTAATTACAACCTAACACAATTACATTGTACTTGCTAATGTTGCTAATGCTGCCATTGTTTCCTATGTAATTATTCCATTTAACTATATGTCTGTTATGTAACTGTTCAATGTTGAGTTGTATTGTTCACTGCAATTGTATGATATGATTCTTTGTTCAATTATACAATGTAACTTTTTGTTGTATAATGTCCTGCACAACTGAATAATACACTGTTAAATGTTCTGTGAGATCAGGCCACCCACCCAGTCAACAAATAGAAAATAAATAAATAACTAAATAAATACTAAATACTACCTTGGATCTTCCTAGAAAGTGAGCACCAGCTTAATGGGACTTAATCTCTCAGTCAATAAAAGTAACAAAATAAATAAATAAATTACCATGAAGCACCCTATCTCTGATCACATCCATGTAGAAGTCACAGTGCTGGTGGATGGGGTTTCCTGCTGAAATTCTGAGAACGGGAATTGTGACTCTCAGAGCAGTGATATTAAAAGTACAAGTATTATAAATAAATGCACATTCATTTATATAATGGACAGTACTGGTGGGATATAATTTGTACCTAGCCGGAGGAACTTCTAACTAATCACAGGAGATACGGTGGGAATAAAGATCTTTTAGTGGTGAGTCTCAAGGGCTGACTCAGGGTCTGGATCATCCTCATAAAGATCCAGAGCAGAAAGGATAAGAGCATAATATTGCTGCACTAGAAACTAGAATAGGTGCCATGCAGAAAAAAAGTTGTTATGGGCTGGTTCTAAAAGAGTATACCTTTGGCTTGAGATTGGTGACTTACAATTAGAAACTAAGTCCAAGGTCACATATCTAGGGTGTAACTGGTAGATAATTTACTGGCATATAGAACTAAAGTTATGCAGACTGACAGTTTAACTACTATTGCTTAGTGCCCTGGGGACACATGAATTACAGCAAGGTGATTCAAAACTATTTTCTGGGCTTCTGTGTGGATTTTTATTAAGCCTAGCCCAAGGCCCTCTACTAGGCTAAAAACCTTGCCCCATTCCTCAGTAGCTTAATAGTGATCAGTAATGAAGTGTTAAAGTGATTCGGAGATCCCTGTAATTCAGGGCAAAATTTTTGCAGCCATTAGGGTTTTGAGGTACAGAAGAAACTGCCATGTGGAAATGATTTTTCACCTGACTTGTTTTAGGCAGTTGGTGTATATTTAGTATCTGGATATGTACTATGAGACTTGTCAGCTATGCCATCTACCCCCCACTTCTACAGCAGCAGTTGCAACAATCCTCACAAACCAGGGTTAGACAAGGGTGACCCCAAAAATGTACACTAAATTTCCCTGATCAATTTGGATACTAAGACTGTAGCTGAAGCACTGGCAGACAGGTTGTTTAATATGGTTCTCAAGTGTATAGCCTCACAGCCTATTGGGTTCTATAACGACATCAGTTTGATGAGCATTGGTGGTTCTTGCATACCCTCATTTGTGATGCAAGGTCATTTCCACACCTGTCATGTGACCTTTCCTTGATATCAAGTCATTTAATTCTCTGTGGTAGTGTTTCTCATTTAAGATGCTGGCATTGGATAAAGGTTGTGTAACTATCTAGAAGCCTGGTGTTTTGCCAAGCATTAAGTTGTCCTTTCCAGCTGTATTTGGACACATGAGAAGGGTCCCCTATATCCCCAGTTTTATAATATCTCTGTCTATAGAGCCACTTTTGAGGACCCTGAAGTGTGGCATGATAGGAAATGGTTATTATCTCTCCATAGCTTTCCTCTACATAGCTCTTCACTGATGACTAGGCCCTGATAGTGTGGGAACCCTGGTCCATAGTGGTGTGGGTTCCTGGAAGTTGCTTTGGTAAAATGATTTTGTAACTTTTGGGGGATATCTGGAATGTTTGGCTGTTAGCACAGAGGATTAAGGCTAAATCTGGCAGTCAGCACAAAGGAGTAAGGCAATGAAAAATTAATGGCTTCCTATAGCCCAGGGTTTGATACTCACAGCCTCCATTTACCTACAGTGTAACAGTGAGCAAATTAATTAACCAAACAGTGCTCTGGTCTCCTGGACTGCATAACTAGTAACTACCTATGAACTTATGTATCAACAAAACTGTTTGTGTGAAGATGAATGAGGTAACAGTTATCCATGGGCCCCTTTTCTAATTAACTGGCAGAGAACAAAAACATTTCAGATTTATGACCAGACCCAGGGCAGGCCTTAGCTGAAATGGCACCCTAGGCGAAGTAGTACTCCAGTGCCCCTTAAGCTCCACCCACACCATACTCCTGAAACACCCCTTATAAGCCACAACCACATGAAGGTTACTTCCTAAGAAAGCCACTCCAGTCATTTCCTTCAATTATTTAAATGCATAGGAAGAAAAGATACCTTTTAATATAGTTAAACTGCAAGTGAAGTGGATTTTTTTTTAATAAGCCTGCTTTATTTGTTGCTCCTTTACACATTTTACTGTAAAAGTCATGTCCTCAGAAAATACAAGCCCATGTGCCTTCTTTCAAAGGGATGCTTAAGTTAATCTAAACAGTTTAATTTACTTTGGGTAGACGAGCAAGCTTTACAGCTCACTGAAAGGAGAATAGCACCCTCTCTCCTCCCTGTGTACAGTGGCGTAAACTAGAACAGCACAAACACAGATAGACTAAGCATACGCAGCAAACTTCTCTGTCATTGAAACGGCATGAAAACCAACACTCATAGAAAATGCATCTGGCCAGTGGAGGATTAGGTTTACTTTTGAGTCGTTTTCAAAATAGACTCCTTGCACACATTTTAGGGCAATGCATACATGAATTTGTTCTTTTATTCACCTTCCTGATTGTATTAAATTATATTCCTTGTATAATACAGCACCACTTGTTAGAATGTGCTTTAAAATTTGTAGTTTTAAACATTTTAATAAGCAATGAAACAAAGTATAAACCAATGACAAAATTACCCATTTTAGAAAATTTCAACCATAAAAGGCAACCCAGACTTCTGTCATGACAATCCACCAATATCCCTCGATACACAATCTCTACAGAAGTAAAATCATTGGAATAATTCCACATTAAAATAAATCAGTAACTAATGAAGAGGTTGAGAATGGCAAACAACTTTACACCTCAATGTTTCTTCTACAAATTCAGTGTCTGCTGCCCTTGCATTAATCTATATTACATTAAAAAAATTGGTAAACTGGTAATATTGCAATAGGAAATGACTAAAACCAACAAGTTCATAGTTACTAGGCATCTCATACAAAAGGAGGAAACTCAGGAGTGCAGAACCCCTATTCCTCCTTATAATACACCAAAAAATCTGCAATCATATGGGTACTGCAATATCAGCACTTCATCTACATAGCGTGGGAGTAGAATCCACAGCCTTCTGCACCAAAGGAAATTATGCTACTAACACTGCTTTCAAATTCTACAACAGGATGCCATTTGATAAAACAGTTGCACATTGAAAACGGACTTAGCATGAGCAGCAGTAAACTTTCTTTTTAAATGTAATCCCTTGAAAATACACCGAAACTCAATCCCTTGAAAATGCACTGAAAACTCCATTCCCTGAAATGCCTTGAAACACAAACTCCTTTCTGTCAGCAGTCTGGTAGGTGGTGTAAAGCAGTGGTTCCCAAACTTTTATGGACCAAGACCCACTGCTGAAAATGGTGATTTTCATGACCCATTACTCATATCAGTATGTGTAGCTCTCCTGTTCCTCCTTAAAAGAGAGGACGCTATCACCATGGAGTGTTTTTCCGGGATTTAAAGAGGCCATGTAAACTACTCCCATACTTTATTACCAGAGAAAATCATAGTCAAATGGAACCCTAGGCAGGGTAATAGATTGGGGCCTCCCGAGCAGCCCCTCTTGCAGCAGCCCCCTCCCCAGCCATACCAGTGTTTCATTACTTGGCTATTTCTCCCTAGTTACTATGAACAATGTTCAAACCTCAGTGTGTATACAATTAGGTATTTTCTGCCATTGAAACAGAATTAAAACTTACATTCAAATGAAATGCATCTGGAAAGTGGAGAATTAAGTTTACCTTTGGGCTATTTTCAAATTGCAGGCTCCTTGAACACATTTTTATGGCCATGCATTCATGCATGTGTTCTTTGATTCACCTTCCTGATTGTAATAAATGATATTCCTTGTATAATACAGTCCCAGTTGCTAGTATGTATTAATTTTGTAATTTTGAACATTTTTCCAGCAAACAATGAAAAAATGCATGACCCAATAATGATAAAACTGCCCATTTCAGAACATTTTAACCATAAAAGGCCACTCAAACTTGTCATTACAATCCACCAGTATCAATCAATAAGGAAGGATGACCACGGTGGTGCAGCAGTTAACGTTGCCTCACAGCAAGAGGTTCTCCAGTTCGATCCTCGGCTCAGCTGGGGTGCCTTCTGTGCGGAGTCTGCATGTCCTCCCTGTGGTTGTGTGGGTTTCCTCCGGGTGCTCCGGTTTCCTTCCACATCCCAAAGACATGCTATAAGTGGATTGGACATGGTAAATTGGCCCTAGGCGTGAGTGTGCCTTCCATGGAAGGTTAGGCACTGGGCTGGCAACTCAACACCATAAAACTTCACTACCAATCATGAGCAGACTGGTGATTTGCTGTGGTGACCCCTAACTGCGAAAAGCCTTAAGAGAGTATCAGTCAATAAGCACAATCTCTGCAGAAGTAAAATTCATCCGAATACTTCTACATTAAAGAGATCTGCATATCCACAAAACAAACAGTACCAGAATTACCCATTCTAAAGACTTAAACCTTGCCTGTGATATAAATAGGACCTGCTGGAGAGATAGGTATGTATCCCAGAGACTACCCTGTCTATGTAACAGGCTCCCCATCCATGTAAAGCAGAGTTCCTCCCTAATGCAATCCAAGTACAACTTGGATAATTGTATGGGAAACTGGAAATTCATTCCTGGTTTGGCACCTATGTCTCTGATGCAAACAGGTAACCTGTAAATGGTTCATCTCCCAGGACCATGCTTACACTTATCAAGTGTATCAGAACTCGTCAGAGATTTGGGATTCATGGCTAGGCTTAAAAAGGCCCTTGTGGTCATTAGCCTAGTAAACACCTATGAACCTATGAACCTATATGAACTCTAATTCCTCTCTAGAAACAAACACATTTGATAATTGCAAAACATGCCTAAACCTTGTGTGGAATCCTTGTAAGCTCTAGAAAGGTTGTTATAAAAGCTGAATTTGTAGAATGTCCTTTATGAAAGACAATACCAACTGATCAGTAACTTGCTCCTCACCAAATAGTTCCCAAGTCGATTAATTGTAATTTCTAACATGTTATAGATAAGGAGATACTAGAGTAGAAGGAGAACAACTTTCAACTGTTTAAAGGAACAGAGGAAGGAAACCCAGCAGAAGGTACCCAAAAGGTCTCTCTGTAAAAGGTAGACTCCACAATGCAGTACGACATCACCTGCCAGCCCTTCCAGAATTACTTTCATAGCAATAATACCCCACTTAAGAACTGCAACTTGCCAGCATCCTTCATTCAACAACAGGCTGCTTTCACATCCGCTACCTGTAAAACATCTTTATCACTATGAGCTATGAGCTATATGTCCTTTACTCTGGACACTTTAAGTGCTATCCACTCACTTTCAAAGAGCACATGTTACTTTCTTCTAGGGTGTATGCACAGGTTATTCTGACGCTGATTTGGACAGATAATTTACAACATTGCTATTTCTTTCTTCAAAGTGAAGGTTTAACTTCATGGTAACATTTACTTAGGATAAGCGATCACTGCAAGATTCAATATGATCTTGTCCTCACATATGCTCCCTCCAAAAATGCTAATATGATATAATATAATATGATATAATATAATATAATATAATATAATATAATATAATATAATATAATATAATATAATATAATATTATAGTAACATTCCAGTTGTGCAATGCTGCAAAGCTTGGCAGAGACAGCTTAGCTAGTTTGCTTACTTTGTATCCTGTATGTAACATGTCATTCTTTCATGCCTCAGCTTCATAAATATACATTACTTAATGATTTAAGGACACTTTTCTCATCCTGTCAACCCATAACTGAATGAGACAATAGCTGACTATTATACAGTATAATGTAATTATGCACCTGGCTAACTCATCCTCCACTAACAATTAAAGATACTGAGGCCTCCTTTACATGTCCATTTTATGTTTTACAACAGCTGAAAATTGTACAGTTTGGTAGTACATAGCCTTTGCAAAAATCATTTGTAAACAGTTCAAAAATCTATGTGCAACACCTAAAGTTTAATTCACAATGGTCGACTATAGTTTACATATACCTTTGGCCTTTATCCCACTTATTTATGGTATGACACACACACACACACACACACGCACACACACACACACACACACACACACACACACACACACACACACACTCGTCTTTAAATTCCACACACTCCTACTCTGCTCTCATACAACACACACACGCACTTTTCTCTCTTATACAGAAGTGAGCAAAACCACTAGTTTAAGTTATGCACACACACTAGTTTAAGTTATGCACACACACATCAAGCACAGCAGCACATGCATACAATGACTCTCTCACAAAGCAACACACAGACGTACACACAAGCCCACACCATAAAAGAGCTACTTGGTAAACTTAAACCAACCTGTCTTGGCTGCATATCACACACTCAGCATAACAGAACGGAACCTCGCATGCACACACTCCTTACCTCAGCCTGCATAAAAATGGAGCTTCCTTCCAGACCACCGCAGCCTGCATAAAAACGGTGCTTCCTTCCAGTACATGAACACCTCAGCCTGCATAAAACGAAGCTTCCTTTCTGCGCACATTTGTGTTTGAATGTTAGCGTGCAATGCATGCATGGATCCTATAGGTCTTACTGCTGTAAAAGTGGTGGGGGGGTGCTCGCTTGCTCACTCCCTCCCCCTTCCCCTCGCTCTATGGTTCCTGCGCCCATGCGTGGTGGATGAATTGTGCTTTTAATTACGGAAGTGAGGGAGGGCGCAATGCTACAGCTGAAAAGTGAAGAGAATTAAAGCTTGCTAACTCACTTAATTTTCACCCTTTATGGTGCCAGCTTTTACGGTGCCCTAGGCGGTCGCCTAGTTCGCCTATGCCTAAGGCCGGCCGTGACAAGATCCATAGTAACAGATTTGTTAAGGATAGATCTGACAAGTTCCACCAAACTCCTTTTATCCTTCGTTTTTGTGGTATCAGATGTTTATATGACAACCCCCACAGGTGTTGCACTACCTTAGATACTTAGCCTTTTAGGTTCCCAGCCTAATGTGACTAACCTGTTCAACAAGGGCTAAATAGGGTCATAAGATCATAGGAAGTTACTAGGCTAATGGCTCTAAGGCCCTTACAAGCCTAGCCAAGTTCTGCCCTTGTTTCCACAATCAGCACCTATTACACCTGTCCAAGAGAGACACAGGTGGAACCCCCAGGGTGAATTTGTGGTTACCCATCCAGATTTCTCTTGAAGAGGGCCAGTGAGGCCCTCCGCTTGGCATGTATGGGAAGTCTATTCCATAGCATGGGCAGTCTCTGAGTTATGAACCTGTCCCTTCTGCTTGTTCTGTTGATTGTGGTAATGAGGTTGAGGTCTCTGGAATGTGTTGTGTGGAGGGATTGGGATTTCTTTAGATGTAGCATTTCTAACAGAGCTGGGTCAGACATGGTTTTGTAAGCCAAGCAGAGATTGCCTCTGAGTAGGCGATACGAGACAGAGAGTAGTTGGAGATTTTGAGTCTGTCCATATAGACAAGTGTTTAAGGCCTAAGATCTTCTTTGTGAGATATTTTTGCGGCCTCTCCAGTTGATGTAGGTGTCTAGTGAGGTACATGCCAAATGGGGCATTGTACTCGATGACTGGCCTAATGAGGGAAGAGTACAGGGAGACAATGAACTCTTTATTCCTGGATTCAAAACCCTTAGTAATGAGATGTGCCACATAAAAGGACTTTCTGACCACAGTGGCAATGTGGTGGTCAAACAAAAGGTTGCTGTCAACATGTATTCCCAGATCTCTTATGACGCCTTCTGTGTTCAGTGTACTACCATTGATGTGGTAATTCATGGGAACTGGGTTTTTCTCAAAGGGGATGATGACACATTTTTTGTCATTGAGCTTAAGGCCATGGTTCTGACACCAGTCATTGGTCTCAGTGAGGCCTTTCTGTAGGATGTCAACATCACTTGGGGAGTTAATTATGGCTCCCAACTTGCAATTGTCTGCAAACTTTGTCAGCCAGAGTCCCTTCATGTTGGCCTGAACTTCAGAGAAGTAAATGGCAAACAGGAGAGGACCCAGGACCGAACCCTGTGGGACTCCACTCGTGACTGGTCGACTGGCGATATGAGACAGACAATAGTTGGAGATTTTTGAGTCTGTCCATATAGGACAAGTGTTTAAGGCCTAAGATCCTCTTTGTGAGGCATTTTTGCGGTCTCTCCAGTTGTTGTAGGTGTTGTACTCAATGATTGGTCTGATGAGGGAAGAGTACAGGGAGGTTATAACTTATTTTTGCTGGAGGCAATGCACTTACTTATGAGATGAGCAATGTAGACTGTCCTTCTTAACATTGTGATTTCTATGCCAAGAGCTTGAGTACTGACTGTTTGTACCCTGAACCTTGCAGCTATGAACTTATGAACTCTTCTGTCTGTCAAGTTACACAGGCTGTTGCTTGCAATCAATCTTCTCTAGATGTTTTATGCATGGTGAATCACTCATAAGTAAAGAGAGGAGCTGCCAGGTGCCACTTAAACATGTAGGTGAGTTTGAATAAATGAAGGCCTGGGAGTTTATCTGTTAGGTTAAGGTGCAGACTGGGAAATTTAGGCTTAGGGTTAGGGAGTACTGGCTGGGATTAGGTTTAAACAGTCATCAAGGAGTTTAAGTTTAGGGAGAAAAAGAGAAATTTAGGCTTAGGGAGTGTGAGTAGAGTTAAAGTTTTCAGGAATTTAGGTTTAAGGAGCAAGATGGACATTCATGTTTGTGGACCAGTGGGTAATTTAAAGTTAAGAATCAATTAGGGAATTTAGTTTTAGGGAACAATCAGGGAACTTAATTTTAGGGACTGAGATGAACATTTTGGTTTAGGGAGTGAGAGGGAGTTATCAGGTTAGGGTTAGGGAGCAAAGATTCAGCTTAGGGACCAGGATAGAGTTTTAGGGTTAGATTTACCTTAATAAAGTTTGCTGTCTCTTCTCTCCTTCACTTTACAAGTAGAGTTTGTATTACTACTCACCCCCTCTGAGGCCTTCACTCATAGTTTTCCATTGCTTGCCTCTCTGGTTTGGCTGGTTTCTTTGCATTGCACCTGGTTCACACCCTTTTTGCTACCCCCACCCCCAATACTATGTCTATATTAGATTCCTGCTGTTTATGGAGCCATCTTTAAATTACTAGTCTCCTATCAGGACACAAGTGCTCATCAGCAGTTGAATTTTGCTCACTGGTAAGCCATTAGACATCAGGAATTTCTTAGTGTTGTTTTTAGCTAATTATTTGGTCACTAGTTAAAGAGCTACTAGTGGCAAATATAATCTGTTTTACCTCCCGAAGTGTGTACTATCAATCTGCAGTATAAAACTAGAGAAATAAAATATAACATCTGCAGTATAAAACTAGAGAAATAAAATATAACATTTTACAATTACTGATCTTGCATGCACAGAAATCAGGTACCTCGTGGTTTGTTTTGGCCCTGCTCTGCTCGCTGTGCTCGGGCTTGCAGCCACCATTCCTTCCATTTGGAAAATATCTCATGTAATACCACTCCATAAAGGAGGCATCTCCTTCGAACTGTCAAATTTTAGACCCATAGCTATTCTGTCACCATTAGCTAAAACAATGGAGCAGTGTGTCCATAAACAACTTATGCATTATCTTACCCAGAATAAGCTGTTGGCTAACCCTCAGCATGGTTTTAGGCCACACCACAGTACCACCTCAGCCCTCCTATCCTTCTGTAACACCATAAACCATAACCAAAATAATAGCAAGCTTTCCTCAGCCCTCCTTTTAGATCTCTTCAAGGCCTTCGATATGGTCAACCACCAAATACTCATGCACACCCTTAAGGCATTCTCACTAAATACCCATGCACTTCAATGGTTTCAATCGTGCCTGTGTGGGAGACAACAAGCCATCCTATGGCAGGACAAACTATCAACCTACTTACCCATCACCCTAGGTGTCCCCCAGGGCTCCATACTAGGACCACTTCTTTTCTCTGTCTTTATTAATGACCTTTCCACTTTCATCCCAAATGGACCTGTATCCAATATGCGGATGACTCCACCTTGATTTGTTCAGCCACCTCCCCGACAGATTTCATAGGTTCATAGGTTCATAGGTTAGTACTAGGCTATCAGCCCTAGGGCCTATACAAGCCTAGCCATAACAATTCCCTGAATATTTCTTCCCACATTATTTACTTTCCTGGACCCCTGTCTAGCAGGGCGACTGACGTGATCCCTGGGGTGAATTTCCTTTCTCCCATCCAATCGTCAAGGTTCCTCTTGAAGAGGTCCAAAGAGGCACTCTGCTTGACATGTATGGGCAATCTATTCCAGAGTCTGGGGAGTCTCTGGGTCAGGAACCTATCCCTCCAACATGTTTTGTTTATTGTGATGACAAGGTTTAGATCCCTGGAGCGTGTAGCTCTGAGGGATTGGGATTTCTTTAAGTGTAGCAAGTCCAAGAGCTCTGGGTTTGACATGGCCTTGTATGTTAAGCAGAGATCGCCTCTGAGTAGACGATATGCGACAGAGTATAGCTGGAGTTTTTAAGGCGGTCAGCATAGGGCATCTGCTTTAGGACTGTGATTCTTTTAGTGAGGTATTTCTGAGGCCTTTCCAGTTGTTGCAGATGTCTTGAGAGGTACATACCAAATGGGGCATTGTATTCTATAATGGGTCTAATGAGGGATGAGTACAGTGGGACAATGACCTCCTTTTTCTGGATGAAAAGCCCTTCGTGATGAGGTGTGCCACATAGAAGGATTTCCTGACTGTTGTGGCGATGTGGTTATCGAAGGTGAGACCACTGTCCACCTGTGTCCCTAAGTCTCTTATCACACTTTCTGTGTTTAGTGTACTGCCACCTATATGGTATTTCATGGATACATGTTTTTTCCCAAAGGGGATAACAATACATTTCTTGGCATTGAGCTTGAGCCCATGGCTCTGGCACCAAGCATCTGTTTCTGTAAGGCCCTTTTGTAGAGTATCCACATCATTTGGGGATTCAATAATGACTTATGACTGATTTAATGACATTAACCCAGAATACTTTCAGTATAATTGAAAACTGGCTCTCTAACTGTCAGCTGATATTAAAGCCTAACAAAACAAAGTTGCTTCTTTTCTCCCTGACTTGTAAGTCTTCCTCACTACTCTTTACCATAAAATCTAATAATGGTACCATTATCTCCCCAGATGCGCAAACCAAACTCTTAGGCATCAGAATAGACAACACCCTCAAATTTGATATCCATGTCAATCAAACTATCAAAACCAATAACAAAAAACGTGGCTCCCCTCTAAAAGATCAAACATTTCCTTACTCTGTTTGCTAGGACTGCTATTGCTCGTTCTCATCTACTCTCCAGTCTTCTCTATGCCTCCCCTCTACTCACTAATTTGAACAAATCCACTCTTAGCAAACTCTCCAGCTGTTATAACCATATTGCTAGATTTGCAACAGGTACAGTCTATAGGACCCACCACTGTCACAACCTATATCTTCTGGGGTGGCTAGAATGGCCTAGCCTACTTTAGTACAGCCAGCTTATAATTGCCCATAAAGTTCTCAACAACCCCGATAATATGCCCACACTTAAAAATATCATCAGCCCTTATAGCTGTCATTTGACAGCTGACATTACTCATATAAAGACACATTCTTCAGTATTGATGGTAGCACAGCACGGCTTTCTAAATGTCAACACTAGTTGCAATGTTGGCGGCACACAAACAAGATTGTGTGTGCTTAGCTGTCTCGCATAATTTTCGTAGCGCATTATAAAGAACTGTTGCTCTTAAGAAATGTTTTCTTATATTTGTCATTAGATTTCTCATTGGGTATCATTTTTTTATGATTTACTGTTATTCATATCTTGCCATTTTAATCAACTGCCCTTATGCAGATGAGCTGATATTTTATTTTATTTTATTCTGCCATTAATCTCCGCTACTGGTGGAGATTCAGATATACTGTGTCGTGTTATGGTGGGAATTATTCCCTTTTCAGTTTAGATACTTGTTAGCTATAGCATGCTATGAAACAGTGTATTTTAGGCACTTATCAAAGAATTTATTCTTATTACTGTTGTTTACCACGTACAGCATTTTTTCTAACTATTAGGCCATTTAAGGTGATATAAGTTTACGGATAAGTGCGAAACAGCCGTCTTTGATTGGTTTGTTTAACTATTGGGCAGCCTTTGGTTACAAGTACATGTTGATTGGTCCATAAGTGGCTTATGCTATTGGATGGTATGTAAATTAGACATTTTCTGACTGGTTCACCTAGGATGTATTTTCCTTGTTCACTATTGGCTATATCAAAGAAAGTGTCGTTCAACATTTCAATTTTGATTGGTTACTTTTTCTTTTTAAATGATGTTCCCCATTCCCTAAGATTATGATCTGATGAAGGATTTTTCCGAAAACGCTTATCGTTGGACTTTGCAAAGGGGATTTTATTATGTTTGAATTTTTGCCTTTGAATACTCTGGATTACATCCAATAAAGGATTTTTATCGCAGTTTGAACCTTGTGGTGGTGTCACTTGTTTTGCATTTTCTTCTTCACGTTTACTTGTGTGACACTTTCAGCAATTGCAGGTGTTTTCTTTCCTTATAGCAACCTGAGGTCACTCTAATAAACTACTGGTTCAAACATCCAAAATTAGCAACTCTGCTGGGGACTCTCTATTTGCTAACTCTGTCGGCAAAACTTGGAACTCTCTTCCTGCTGATCTTACTCTTGAACCTTCTCTTACTCAGTTCAAAAAAAGCCTCAAGCTATACTTTAAAACTCACTGGCTATGTCCTTGTTCAAACCCCAACTAGATCCTCCTCAACAGTCTGTAATCATGTTACATTGCCTAGTCAATTTGTCAACACTGTTTTAAAAATGTATGATTACATTAGCTGCTTGCTCAACTGGAGCCTGTAAACTGTGTGCAACTTGTAATTGTTTGTGATTTTTACTGTATGTTCTACCTTGGAGCTTTTCTACCCGGGCCTCCACTGAAAATGGACATGTATCCAGTCGGACCATCCCGGTCAACAAATGTAAAATATTTATTTATTTATTTATTTTATTTTATTTATTTTACATTTGTTGACCGGGATGGTCCGACTGGATATATGTCCATTTTCAGTGGAGGCCCGGGGAGAAAAGCTCCAAGTTATTAGATTACATTACATTAGTAACATTTACAAATTAACATAGTTTACAGTCTTCAGTAAGGTTACAAACATTTATAGAACACGGTAGGCAACTGAGAGTTTCACACAGGGTTTACACAGATAAGAACTTTATCCTGTAACAAGCTCTAGATATGCCACAAAGCAAAGTCATATACATTTTAGAGTCAAATGACAGATTTAATTAGGCAAGATATCCAGTACCAGGGGGTGGGTGTTAGTCAGGTTTTGAACAGGGACATTGCCAGTGCATTTGAAAGTGTAGTTTGAGGTTTTTTTTAAACTGGGTTAGAGAGGGCTGGAGAGTAAGTTTAGCAGGTAGAGAGTTCCATGTTTTGCCTGCAGAGTTAGCAAACAGAGTGTCACCAGCCACATTTATGCTTTTGGTTGTTTGAACCAATATTTTGTCAGCAGAGCGCAGTGACCTCAGGTTGCTGTAGGGATTAATGATCTTGTTTAGTGCTGGTTTCTTATCGGGGTGGTTTAGAACTTTGCGGGCTATTATAAGATGGTTGTATTGGAGAAGACTAGTCCATTCAAGCCAACCTAGTTGAGTTAAGTTGATACAGTGGTGGGTCCTAAAGGTTGTACCTGTAGCAAATCTAGCAATATGGTTGTAACAGCTTGCAAGTCTGCCAAGAGTGGTTTTATTCAGGTTAGTGAAAAGGGGGGAGGCATAGAGAAGGGTAGACAGTAAGTGGGAGCGAGCGATAGAAGTTCTTGCAAATGGAGTGAGGAAAGGTTTGATCCTATAGAGGGAGCCCAGTTTTTTGTTGATGGTTTTGATGGTTTGATTGACATGGGTATCATATTTTAGGGTATTGTCGACTGTGACCCCTAGGAGTTTGGTGTGAACATCTGGGGATATAAGTGTGCCATTACTGGATCTTATGGTAAAGAATGGTGAAGAGGACTTACAGGTGGGGGAAAAATTTAGCAGCTTAGTTTTGTTGGGGTTTAAAATAAGCTGATGGTTTGTAAACCATTTTTCAACATCATTGAAAGTATTCTGGGTTAGAGTCATCAGCTCAGTTGAGGAGGAGGCTTTACAGATTAAAGTGGAGTCATCCACGTATTGGATGCAGGTGGCCTTGGGAGTGATTGTGGGTAGGTCATTGATAAAGACTGAGAAGAGAAGTGGCCCTAGTATGGAGCCTTGGGGGACTCCTAGTGTGATGGGTAGATGAATGGATAGTGTATTCTGCCATAATACTGCTTGTCTGACAGACAGCTAAGACTGGAACCATTTAATCACACAGTTATTTAGTGACAGCTTCTTCAGGGTATGGCTATGTAGTTGGTGGTTGACCATATCAAAGGCCTTAGAGAGATCTAGGAAGAGAAATGAGGTAAGTTTGTTATTGTTTTGGTTGAGGTTAATGGAGTTAGAGAAGGTGCTGTGGTTTGGCCTAAAGCCATGCTGAGAGTTGTCCAGTAGTTTATTCTGGGTGAGATAGTGCATTAATTGGTTATGAATGCATTTTTCCATTATTTTAGCCAGTGGTGATAGTATGGCTATTGGTCTGTAGTTTGAGAGGTCTAAAGAGTTCCCTCCTTTATGGAGAGGTATAACGTGGGAAACCTTCCAGATAGAGGAGATGGTGGCTTTGGACAAGGCTTGGTTTATAATAATAGAAATGGTGTATGCAATGGCATCTGCCACTTTCTGTAGATATTCTGGTGGGAGGAGATCAGCTGCTAGGGGTAGTGGGTTTTAGTTTGTTAATTAGAGATCTGATGGTTGATGTAGATACAGGCTGAATGTTAAAGGAGAGTGGAGTAGTGGTCAAGGAGGAATCCAGATTGGACCACTGGGAGCCATTTGGCTAGCTAGTGATTGGATGGTCTTAGTGAAGAAACTGCTAAAGACATTTGCAGTTTCCTCTGCAGATTTTGGTTACAAGCTGATGGGGTGGAAGTGGTGGATTGTCCGGGGTGGAGCAGTTTGTTTACTCCTGCCAAAAACTTTTGAGCTTTGTTCTGATGTTTTATATAAAAAAAAATAAAAATAAAAATAAATTACAGTTCACAGAGGGATAAGTAGTACCATAAAAGAGTATGTAATTTATTAACATTAGGCTGGGTCTATAGTAGAACACCAAACGTTCAAAATTTCAAGTGTTCTAATATCGACCCGTTTTCAGCGAACGCTGAAAATATCGAAGAAGCAGAAAAACAAATTTTTTCCTAGGGAAAGAATTTGATTGTCCGTTTCTGTTGCTTTGGTATTTTCAGCGCTGTGGTGGAAAGTTACAGGTCAAGTTCAGGTAAGTGTGCGATTGTGTGGATGTGAGGGTTAGGGCAGGTTAGGTGAGTTAGAGTTAGGGAGCGGGTGAGGTGACTGCGATAGTGACGGACCTTAGGGTTAGGGATTGGGTTAAGGTAAGTGGATAGTTAGTGGTGTATGTATAGTTTAGTGTAGGGTTAGGTGTAAGAGTTTAGGTGTATGTGTGTGGATTGCTGTTTGTTTGGTGTACTTGTGTTGTGTGTATGTGTTTTGGAACAGCAAATTTTTTCCCTAGGAAAAAATTTGCTGTTCTGTATGTTTTAAATTTTCGATTACTAGGGTTCAATATTAGAACACTCGAAATTTTGAAAGTTCGGTGTTCTAATATAGACCCATTAGGCTTATGGGAAATCTATCTCCTGTCATTTTGAGCAAGTTGCAATGAGCAAATCAGCTAATAGTATAAGAGTACTTGTAGTATTTCTGTCTGTCTATATTTGTGTGCATTTTTGTTCATGCATGTATACAGCACTTGCACACATGGAGATACACACACACACACACACACACACACACACACATAGACATTGCACACATATCATTACATCTTTCCTTAGTGGAAAATCAGGAGGAAGTCACAAATTATCATTAAAAATTATTCTGAAAATTTTAGTTATAGATTTTTCAGGAAACTTGAAGTGTAGAAAATTAAACAAGAACAGCATGGGTGACCAAAACAGTAGTACATCTAAGATTATTTTTATATTTTAACAAATGGAACAAAAGTATAAGCCTGCAGACTGCTCTAGATAGGATTTTTAGAACTGCACATCCGTTTTGAAAATGTTGCTTGTCAGTTAATAGGCATATATTTCTGGTTAGTGCACTAAACTTTTGTGCTGCTACCTGCGCTCCACTCCATCCAACATAACTGTCCCTTTTGTGTGGTATACATCCTAAATAGCAGTACATGTATTAAAATTATTATACCAGAAGCCTTTAATTAAATATATTATTATATAATAGGCATACAACACTCTAAACACAGACGTCTTTGCTGGATCGACTACCTTTTTAATGAGTTTTCACCAGCTTACATTGCTGAGTAGACAGTTCTGCCACCCACTTTGCAGACAAAAATAGAAACAAAGCCAGGTTTGAAGATCTTTTGCAGGAGACACTCTGCTCCCTACATTCGTGATGTGTGGGCACTAACACCATTCCTTCACTCTGTAAACGTACTACTTCCAAGGCTGACGAAATCAGAAAGAGAAAATGGAATAAATGTTTTGTCTTTTTTTTCTGAGCTGGTGCAATTGGAGGTAGTATAACTAGAAACTAATAGTGTGCTGGGTGGAAAAGCCTGTCTGGGAAAAAAAAATTTCTTCTACAACTCTAATTAAACAAGTATCCCATGTCAGTCTACCCTCAGTGTCAATGCTGATTGCTGTAGACTGGGAGCAGGATGCATAGACATCTGGTAACCTCATGCTGGGTGAAATATTATCCATTTAAAATGAATGCATTTACCAGGATTTGAATGGTATAAGTGCATACCTCTCAACTGTACAGATTTTCACAGAATGTCAAGACTTTTGCCTCATATTTTTGGTCTGTTTTTCATAAAATTGTAGTTTTCTGACAGATTAGTGGCAAATCATTAAAGACTAAAGTTAGAAAATAAAGACATACATTGAGTTTCAGACTTCATACCTATCAGAAAATTCATGCTAATGTAAAACCTGTTATTCTATCAACTTTTTAAGTTTGCAAGAGCAATATTTAAAAATTGTCCCTACTATTGGGCCTTTGTCTCACTTTTATTTATGGCTATGTCCAGCTTTCTTGTCTAAGAGGTTGGGAGGCATGGTAAGTGTGGCTATACTTTTGCCAGTGAAGCAAATGCAGAAATGGAGACTGGTGTCATGCACTTAACAGTTACAATGTATTTACAAATAATCACAGTTTTGGTGGGCAGTTTGACAAATTTTAGTATGTTTGTACAACTGACCCACTGCAGAAAGATGCCTTAGCAAACTATCAACATACTGCTTTACAGAGAAGCAGAACTACAGAATATCGATTGCTTCACGGCTATTTCACTCCTCAAAAAGATATATATCTATATCTAATCTCTCTCTCTCTCTATATATATATATATATATATATGTGTGTGTGTGTGTGTGTGTGTGTGTGTGTAAGCGTACACACATTTTTTTTTGCATTTTACTTTTGCAAAAGATATACATGCATGTGAGTACTATAATCACTGTTTATATTACTAAATGTTGACATCAAATACCATTACTTTTATGACTGATATACTCTAAATATATTTAATTTAGCTGAATGTTACATCCTGTTATAAATAGTGGTGTATTTACAAGATATGCAGAAGTAAAGACATATGAGCATACTGTTATCCTAAAGTTTTTTAGCAGTAGAGTGGATAAGCATTCATGTTGTTTTGTGTCTTCACAGATCATCATAGTAATAAAAAATAAAATTAATTATTATGACTAGTTTTGTATTCAGTTTGAAATGTAAAAAGACTAATTAAAATGCACATCAAATATCAAAATTAAAAGGGCAACACTGGCAAGTCAAATGAAGCTTACTGCCAACACTAAAAAGCAGTTAAACTAATAAAGTAATTACCATCAGAGTGATTTTATAGCTGGCAAGGAAGTGAATTCCAAAGGGAATGAAGGCCTATTATTTTTAAACATATCCAGGAAAGGTCTAGAAGTTTAGCTCAAGGGTGTAGCTAAGCCTCCGCAGTGTACTCAAATGAGTGCATTTTTTCTGAGTAGCTCTTGGAAACTTTAGTACTCGGATAGCATAGTATGTTGAGAACTATCTAAACTAATGTTTACAGTACAGATATATACAAAACAGAAACTGTTGGAAAGGTCAGGACCGGCTTTGGCAAGTGCCATAATGTGGAGGCTAAATGGCCGAAAATCCAGGCTTACATATACTGAGTCTGAGATTGCCATTTCTTAGATTATTTCTTTTTGTCCATCTTATAGTGATCTTGGAGTTGCTATATATAGGTCTGTGGGTGTGCAGGGCTTGCTGCCTACATCAGGGAGTGCAGGCGTATTTGCCCTCCTGCTGAAAAGAAGAGAAGACAAGAGTGATTTTCAATACTTGCTCTGCTACTGTAATTTTGGTCTTTTTTTTCAGCATGCCAATACTTGACATTTTGAGAACTGACATTTCAATAGGGAGCCACACAAAACATGCTTATGTGAGATTATTGCACCTCTAAAAGTAGCTATTTCACTAGAAGTAGCAAAGAAGCTGGTGTGGTTATCACATTTCCTTTATATGCAGACAGTTCTGTGTTCTATTCCTAGTGTGAGAGGTTTTCTAGTGTACTGGTTATCACATCTGTCTTACATGCAGAAGGTCCTGGGTTTTATCCCCATTAATCCCTACACTGTCTACTGGATTGCACATTGGTCAGCCAACAGATCCCAGGTTGTGAAAGTTGTTGGTACACTCTCTGAATGTAAAATTGCAATAAGTGGTGTATCACAGGGATCCGTGCTAGTCCCCATCCTGTTTGACATTTTTTTACAGACATCCAAGCCAATATCCTGTAAGTGTGAATGACCAAGTCTGCTGATGACTGCAAGCTGGGCACTGTAATCTGCTCATACACAAATACTAAACAGCTCCAGCAAGGGTTGGATTATGTGCATACCTGGTATAATGAAAGGGTCTAACGTTAAATGCATAAAAACATGCAACATAATAGTGTTCAGTCAAAAAATCTGTTCCCCCCCTTAAATGTTACGAATGATACTCTTCTTCAGATGGAGACAATCATGAGAGACCTAGGTACTTATGTGAAGAACTCTCTCTCATTCAGTCACATTTCTACAACAGTCTGGAGAGCCTTCTATCCAGCCCAGATAATTAGCAATGGATTATCTTCAAGAGCCAAAGAAGTCATCCTACCACTGCATTCTTCCCTTATCAGACCTATCATCGAATACATCACTACCTTCAGGATGTACAAATCCAAATGTTGTTGAACTGGAAAAGTCCAAAAATTTCTAACCAAAGAAAATTAAAGGGCTTAAATCCTTTGATTATCCCAACATATTAGCATGACTCTTCTTATACTCAGTAGCCCACCAGTGCTCCAAGGTGACCTGTGTCTCACTTTTTGAGCTATGAAAGACCCAATCCTATTTGACCTCCTATTTATTCACAAAATCAGTGCCTCTACAAACACCCACAATAGAGACCTAAACCTACTCCAAAACATATATATGACACACTTCAATACCAAAAAGAAATACAAGAGATCTTATTCCATTCTGGTAATTATGAGTAAGTGTCCACCCAATCAAATCAACATAGGTTATCACAGGATTGATTTGGTTATTGAAGAGTATCTGTTGGACAATCGTATCACCAATGATACATACAATTTCATTAGAATTAAGTATCCAAAGATGACTTGTATTGTTGGTATACCCAAGTTACACAAATGCATGAATAAACCCCCATTTAGACCCATCATTTCTGGATCCCAGTCTAAAACTTTTAACATTGGGGTAGTCATTGATCATTGGACAAAGCACATTTACAGTAATGTCCCCCATTTGATCAAAGATTCTTGGGATTTTCTAAGCAAGTTGACATCAGATATTTGGAGAGAGGATATAACATTCATCACCATTGATGTCAAGGATTTGTTTTCATGCATTCCGAATACCATTGGATTAGAATATTTCAGCAATAGTATGCGGAAATTTTCTGGATTAACTTGGGATAAGATAAACTTAATTGTTGACATGATGAGTCTCATCTTAGATCATAATTACATCCAATACCTAGGAGAATACTTTAGACAAATAAGAGGGATTGCTATGGGTGCCTCTTGTGCACCCATATTTGCTAACATGGTGTATAAGTGAGATTGGAACACAATTTTGTATTTACTAGTGAATTTTACAAATATATATCTCTCTACTCCAGGTTTTTGGATGATTTATTTATTGTTTGGAATGGACCCAGTAACATTATACCCCAATTCATTACGATACGATTTAAATAATAATGACTGAATTTTTGCAATTTACTTACCAAAACTAGTAATGAAGGATTTCATATTTAGACACCTTCATCAGAAAAGAAAGCAGGTGGTTTTTCTTCCAGACTATATAGGAAGCCTACATTCTCTAATGATTATATCCAATTTGGGGAGATAATCACCCCCTCACATTTTCACAAGAATGTTGTGAAGAGGCGATGTATTCATGCAGCCAGATGTCAATCTTTAAGGGAAGATATATGGACAACTTAATTAGAACTCCTTTATATACAAAATGTTTGTGGATCAGGGAATATCCCAAAGGGATGCTTTGATGATGTAGTTGGGTATGTCAAAAAACCAATGGGGTAATTTCAAATACCCACCACTATTAGGGAGTAGCCCCTAGACCCAAAAAGAAATAACAAAATCAGACATATGAGAATAATAGTAGGGTATGTGTCATCATATGTTCAATGCATATACCAACATACTGTAAAAAGAGATTTTTACGCAAACATTGGGGTTATTAACTAATACAGAGATGATAGGGTCCAATAGTCGGGAACCATCCAGTAGTAGTATTAAAAACATCCAAAAATATCAAAAAGATATTGGAAAGTGGATCATATATAAAGAACACAGATAAAAGAAAAAAGGGCGCCAGAAAATGTGGTTTATGCTTGGAAAAAGCAATGTAAATACATTAATGAGGGAGCAAAACTATCTTTCAACAACAATGGTATGGCAAAAGTAAGTGTAGATGCGTAGCAGGAAATTGCAATTCCCAGAGGGTGGTATATCTCGCTTGTTGCACCTGCTGCTCAGCTTATTACATGGGGAAGACTGAAAGAAAGCTAAAAACTTGTATCTACGAGCATATGTATAAAGTGGAAAAAAAGTGATATGAAAAATGCACTTAGCAAACATGTAACGATTGATAAGGGGAAAGAACATATATTTGTTATCTCACTAAATTATAGATAAAGTTAGAAATACACTTGACCCCCAAGCGCGCAATTGGAAGTATATCTTGGCTTTATTAGAAAGCGCTAAGTGGCAGATTATATTACATGCCACAACCCCCAGGCAAAATAATGAAATTTTACATTAGTTTAAAACCCTTCTTATTAATGAAATAAGATTAATTTAGTATCACATAGAATTTTTTATACATACAAATACTTTCTATATACAAATATTTAATACACAAGTAATCTATTATATAAGTAAATTAATTGTGGAATAGGTTCTTTTTAAAATGATTCTTAAAACAAAAATGGTTTTTAAAAATGTTTTTTAATTTTCATATTGTGGTTAACTCATATATATTATATTTGTACACTACATATATTAGATAACTCATAGGTGAACACTTCATATATGTTTACATATTTTACATATTTTGCACAACTCATTTATTCTTATACAAAGTATATATTTTAAGATTATCTATTGTATAATTAATTATTCTTGGCGCCAAATTGTGGTATAAATGTAACTCCCACAATGTCCTCATTGGTTCTGAGGAAATCTGGTGTGGATGGCGCTTAACCTGATTCTCTCAACTTGTATTGTATTCACTTGGTTTTTTTCCCGGGGGTTTTCCCCAATGTTTTTGGGTTTTTAAAAAAACTTAATAGTTACATATTATTCGCCCGGGGTTTATCGCTTTTA
>NC_056736.1:362702130-362723796 GCF_019279795.1 Protopterus annectens
ACTACATAGGAGAGATAGGACATACCTCCTGCAAGATCACAATAGCTCTTGAGAAGACTTCACTGGGTTCATTTCACCAAAATTCCCCAATGAATTGTGACCTGAATGTACAATCAGTGAATAAAGACATAATCATTAATAATACTTTCAGTACTCATCTGCCTAACACTCTTTACTGTTTTGGTTTCATGACAAAAATCCACAAAACATAACACTTCTCTTTTGCTTGTAATAGGTTGTTTCTCATTAAATTCATTCACAAGTCTGTGCTAGATACCATGAATGCTCTTCTAGATATTTCCTTTTCCTATGGAAAGAAGCAAACATCACCATCTATCAAAGTTGCAAAACAGGAGCTGAGTCAAGCCTGTAGACTGGTCCACTGATATTTCTTGTATTCAAATTAGTGAAAAGCAGTGACAGAGTCGGGTAAATTTTTCACCCGAGCTTCATACACCTGCTCAGTGACTGGAAGCAACATTGACTAGAAGGCCATAGTACTAATACACTGATTCTCTGGACCATCTGCTTCCTCATATATTTATTTTTTAGACACTGCTTTTACCTCAAAAATTGCTTCAGGACATAAGTGAAGTCTCAACAGGTTGAATGGAGGAAAAATTCACTCTCCAATTTCAATGCAGTGAACATTGGCATTTGAATAATGGTACCAGATTATCAGGTAGATTGCAACCCTTCACACCTGCTTGTCTGTTGCAGCAATGATAGGTCATCTACAGGTGAACCTTTTCATTGTATTCTCAAACATTTAGTGTTAATCAAGTTATAATGTTGTGGCAGCAGGGTTCCCTGCTCTTGTTTAAGTTTTACTAGCTAAAGCACCCCCACATGTGGCTTCCTTCTGATCACAAATACAGCATTAAACCCCTAGCTCAGCATTTTCATTTTACTAGCTCAGACACTGTACTTCCTCATCTTCAGGCGACCCTAACCTTGTGCTTCATTTAACCCGTAAGTGTTACAGAGTGCATCGCAATTGATTAGCTACCACTCAGGCTCTAGTCTAGCTGCTTGCTCAACTCCCACCTTCATTCCCCAGCTCCAGCTTCCATGTGTAGCCCCACATAAGGGCTGATGTCTGCCAACCAATTTAATACCCCTTCCATACCCAATAACAACCTCACATACAGTCCTTTAAGCAGTATAAATCTTGTTAACCTTCAGGGCACAGAATTCCTCAGCTTCCTAACAATAAACTCACTTCTTCTTCTTCTTTGGCTTTTCCTGGTTAGGGCCACCACAGCAAATCACCTGTGCGCCCATGATTGGCAGTGAGTTTTACAGTGCCCGAGCTGCCCGGCGCCTCAACCTTCCACAGAAGGCACACAATAATACACGCACTCACACCTAGGCCAATTAGAGTGTCCAATCCACCTGCATGTCTTTGGGATGTGGAGGAAACCAGAGCAAAATGTAATCTAGAGGAAACCCATGCAACCACAGGGAGGACATGTAGATTCCATACAGAAGGCACCCCAGCCCAGGATCGAACCAGAGAACCCTTGCCGGAGGCGACAATGCTAACCACTGTATCACTGTGGCTCCAATAATAAACTCACTAGACAGCCTAAAAGAAAAAAAATACTTATTCTGTGGTAATATTTCATCTATATATTTAAACAGATTACAAATCAAGAAATTTATAATCCATGTCTTTCACCTGCTGCAGACTACATGCCATCCAGCATTCACAAGTACATCATATTCAGCTTTACCATAATCTCTGTATACTAAACCAAACCAGTCAGAAGCAACTCCTTTAATAACACTACCTGGAGTACTTCCTCCTCAACCCCACTGTCAAACCGATACTTCACCACATGGAACTCTTATTCCCCAATAAGCGCTGAATACGTGAGCAGCTCTTTAGGTATAGGCCAAACCAGGGCGGCGTCTAGGTGCTGCTTCAGTGAGGCACTTTTCCAGTATTTGGTTGTCATTTATTTATTTATTTTTGTGTAAAGAAATGGTTTTAAAACATGTTGAATGAATACAGAAAATAACAAAGAGTAAGTATAAATTGTGAGAAAAGGAAGAAAAAGTAATCTGATGGTGTAGGTGCATTATGATGTGTTATTAGTGGAGTGGGATGCTGTGGAGCCCTTTGCAGCCTAGGGGACCAGCGCTGAGTGAAAGGCTGTCCGTGCATGCATATACCACAAATAACTCAGTCCATGCCACAAAAATGTCCATTCATCAAGATAATATTAACAATCCTCCATGCCTCCCCATAAGCGTAAATCTTCACATCTCAAGTCCCGCTGATAAAACCCTTGAAAATGCTCACAATCAACTTTTACCCTGCTTCAAGGAAACATTAAATATACCCCAGTCCATCTCTTCTGACAGCACCCTATTCTACCATTGTTCCACTCTCCTGATCTTTAATATGCTGTCTACTCAAAGTAGAGCAGCATTAAAAACAAAGCAGGCTAACTCAACACCTTGCTAGAATGACACTCACCCGGACATCATAGATTTTTTTTTTTTTTTTGCTTTTAAGAAAATTTTATTAATTCAGATAATTACAGATTTGTAACACTTGGGACTAAACAAGTATCTTTATACACAAAAGTGGATAGAAATTTAGACTGTGTTTAAGTTTCGTATAATTTATAAGCAAACTCGTTAAAAAACCGATAAGCATAGGAATAAAATTGTGTGAACAGTAATGCATCGCTCAAATCTAGTTACATTAAAGCCACACCTTTATCCCAATACCTCCGCTTGGCCTGTACTTCCTTGGCTTTTCCACTTGGTTCTCTTTACTTAGTTGCTTAATATATTGCTCTGTATCAGTTACTTCATAACACCAGAGGACAACCAGCTTCCACTCTCTTTGTTATTGTTGTAAAGATGTAAAGCTCGTAGTAATGTTTTCCTGTTGGTATTTTGCAACTTAGTGAAAAGTGTACTTAGTGGCTTGCAGTTCATTGTCCCAAATCTTTCCTATCAAATCCTGAAGCTTCTTTTTAAGGTCAATTAGCTCTAGCATGCTCCCGGTATATCATCCCAAGACCCTCTTGATCTCGCTCACATTTCTCAACATTGACTGACAATTGGGAAGATATTCTCTGCCTTATGTAGGCATTTATCCAAAAATTTGTAAACGCCTAGACGGCCACTGTTCTGGGAGTTTGATGTTTTCCCATTGTGCCATCATCCATGATTTACTTAGCTTTTCCTCCCATTTCTTTTCATCTCACTAATCAATATCTGAAGTTTGAATGTAGTGGAGTCTATAAATTATGATGATAATCTTCGAGACTGCCAGTGGGGATTCATCCTCAACTGGAAACTGAACCAGCCTCTGAAACAATAACTAATTCTTAATTTCTTTCTTCAACCTAATTTTAAACTCTTCATAGATTCACATTTATAGCAGATACCCTTTAAGATCAAATTAAACCTTCTTTAGCTGTCCCCCAAGGAACGTCATCTCTGGTTATCAGCCGATCGCAGTAAGCGGCCAGTTCCCCTCATCTTAGGATAATTTATACTTGCTACAGAATCCTTCCTGAATTTTCTTTGAGCTGGTACATAGGTGTTATTAGCCAGATCCATTCTGATAATCCTCTGGAATCCAAGATACTTCTATGGGCCCACGAAGAATACTGTTTCCAGTCTTCTTCAGCTATTTGTTTATTCCCAAATATTCTTTCTGTCTTGATTGAATCGGATATTCCTGACCATATTTTTTAAAATGAGGCAATAAGCAGCTATGTTAAATAACAATATAGTTGGAAAGTGGGTTGCCTAACAATAGCCTCAAGACCCCCGCCTCCGCAGGAGACACAGTGAGTATTAATTTCTCCCAACCAATTTCTTAGAGGCCAACCTCTGATAAGAATGTTCTCTACTATCTCTTCCATACTGACTCATATCTGGAGCATAAAATGTTAATTGGCTGATGCATTAGGGGACCAAAAACATTTTGTTGCCTGTATTTTATTGTCTAAATCTAGAGCTAATAATCGGTACTCTTTTTAATTTCTTCACAGTACTTTTCTTAGTTTACTACCAGTTGTATCTGTTGTGCATTCCACCTACGGCATCAGCCAGACTCCTAGATATTTCATTTTAGTATGACCCATTGTTGGGGAGTTGTTGGATGAAATTACAGGTTAGATTTGTATTATTCTTATTATTATTGTTTGAAGTTTTCTTTTCAAAGTTGAATGATTACGATTACTATTGCTTTAGTTTTCTCTTCATTGATCTTATAATCTTGGATTTTTGAAAGGTTTAAACCAGGTAAATATTAGGAATTCCTTTTCTAGGTCCATAACAACATAGGATATACTCCACAAAGAGGCTTGTGGGAAATGTCCTCAGATGTATCTCCCTCATTTTGATTCCCTAATCCTGAAACTCAAGGAAGAGCATGGTCCTCAAACACTTTGTCACACCAGGCCCATCCTCTCAAGCCTGTCCACCCAGCCTCAGCCTCTCATATTGTTTATAATGTTGTGAATGATATCTGAAAGAATCTCCATTGTAGCCACCCGCCCAGTCTGTCCTGAGGCTGAGTCCCGTCCTGAAAGAAAGTTTATCGTCACCAGCCCAGCGAATACCGACCCTTATCTGGGAAGTCGCATCCATGCTCAAAGCTTCCCGGCCCTATCTCAGCCAAATGCCCAAAGAGCTTGCAGTGGCCCTCGGCCAGTGTCCACCGCAGTTCTCCACTGCTTGCCCTTCTCTGCCTTTTGTGAGCTTGGGTATCATCAAAAACATCAGCTTGATTTTGACATCAATTGACACTACCTATCTCAAAACCTCACGTATACTTAAGGTTCTCACACTGCTTCCTCACTACCTGTCCATTTATAACATTAATTCTATATTTTCCTTTGGGTTATTAATGCCAATGATATTTCAACTTGTTACCCCAAATCTCCTTTTCCTTATGTTACCGGATTTGAACTTCAGCTAAGTTTAAATTATCCCAGATTTCTCCATCGATGGATCCCAGTCTGTTGCTCCTGCATTGACTTCTGATAGAGTGCGTTTTCAGACTGCAAAGTCATCATAACTTATAAGATGCTAGAAACTCTGCTGCCTCCAAATTACTCATTCTACAGCTCCTTAGTCTAGTGAGAGGGGTGGATCTGAAAAAGGAGTACAGCCCCATCTCACCCCCGTGGATTAAGCATTTGTTTTCCTTGTGATATCTGTCAGCTTGAAATGCAAAAATCATCTTCATTGTCCTTCTCTCATTCTTCAGAAACATCCTTATCTATTCAGTCAACACCCTATGCCCCTCAAGCATCTGCCATTGCTGGAAGCTAATTATTTCTCCCATCACCACTATAATGTCTCTGATAGTGCTCTTGGAGGTAGAAACACCACCAAAAGTACTATTTTTCCCACTCAGTCATCCCTAAGTGCCAACATTACATTGCCTATCTTGAAGCACATCATCCTTTGGCCACTCTAAACCATAGAGATAGTAAAACCACAAAAGTTTGTGCTTCTTGCATTAGATGCACTCTATGCAGATCATTTGCACCTACTCCACTTGATACATTCTTCATGTTCCTGAGCAGAAAGGTGGGAATCCTCAAAAGAAAACAACCTCACTATGCCTTATTAAGGAACACTAGAAATCTTTTCCTCTTTTATGCCCACTCAGGCCATTACATTCCATGATGCACTCTCATTACCCTATAAACTGGCTGAAAGCCTATTGTCCTTAGTTTCCAGAACTTGTCCCCTGCTTTCATAAAAATCCAATTTCTTTCTCCTCCCAAACCCAGACCCATTTCCTCCAAGAGGTATTTTATGCATGCTAAATTATACGCTTGAGAGTCATTGGGACTTTTTCTGGCAAGCACTGTTCAACTACTGAATGTATGTTTCTCCAAGTTCTTGCAAGGAAATACAAAACATTTTTTTCAGCACAACAACATTCCTGAAAGAATAATACAAAACAACTAGAGCAACATTACTAAAATCATTAACAGTTAAAGCTAAATATATCAAAATAATTACAAAGAGCAGAAGTTTAGTCTGGCAGAAACAAGTTGAAGTCCAAATTAACTGCCGGATTTGTAGGAAAATATTACTTACACACATTGTTAATGCAGTTTTCTTCCTCATTTTTGTTTCCTCCCCATGTACAATAAATTTCGCTACTAATGACTTGGGTATATCTTACTACTATACATTTGTTAACTGTTTTGAAAAAAACATCAGAGCAACACTTATTGCACTCTCAGGCTCTCCCTTTACCCTCAATCTTTGAAATTCAGCCAAAGAAGAAAAAAGCTGTGAAAAGAAAAAAAAAACTAGACAATAAACCCAGGTCATCAGGGATCTGTTAGCATCCTTGTGAATAAGACATTACTGAATGGCATTTTTGTAATGTTAGTCACAATATACCCCGGTCTCTGAATGCGGCCCATATAAATTGTTACTGCCCTTAAAGTTTATGCCTTTAGTCATTGGCAGTCAGGGTGGCTAAATCAAAAATCCAGAGGAATAGACAACTCCATTATTTTCCATGACCTATTTCATCGCCTCAGCATTACTGACTATTCCATATTTTCAAGTCGCCATGCTTTGGACACAGTCCAACATCCAAATATTAGTCCTCTACCGTCTAGTCTTCAAAGCTCATTTCATTTCCAAGTCTCAAGTGATCGTGACACACCATCATTTACCGTTGTTTCTAAACCTCTTCCTCCAACTCCTCCATCACAGCTGTTCCTTTTGGCTCAGAGCATCATGAGTTTAAAGCCTTTTTTGCAACTCTTTACCCCTCCTGTACACGTTCTTCCAGCCTCTGCCAGAATGGGAGGAGGCTGCATCTGTATACCTTCTCTGTTCAACTGACACCACCTATTGACCCCATTCCTCTCTTGACTTATGTGCCCCAAGACCATGTCCATCCACTCCATTGCTTGGACCATCAGGTAATCTCAGTGCTCAAGAGAATCCCATTGTGGGGCTTTTAACACCAGCTGGATAAAAACCTTAAGAATGGCTGGATATTGGAGTTTGAATCAAAGATCCTTCTTGTCTTCAGTGTCTTTATTACAGGAAAGAAATTTTTGCCACTAATCTCATCTAGGAAAGAGTAGTCAATTGTTGACATACACCTTGTATTTCCTAACATCGAGGATTTCCTTTGCTACCTTAGATAATGGAGTCTCTTTCAGAGCATAGTTAGGTTTGCATCCAAACAATTATAATTCATGTTGGTCGCACACCTATTTCTATGTATAGTGTGAAATAATTTGAAGTAATTTCTGATGCATAATCTGGATCTGGTCCACTGTGATTCTGGACCATTCACTTTAGCTATTCTGTCATAAAGGCCAAAACAGTCCTATCCTTCTGTTTCTGTCATAAAGCTAAGATTTTCCTATGGGCCCGGCGTACAACTCTCAGTGACCTTTTTGACCAGTTCCTGTCTTGCTCCAAAAGTCATGCTTTCTTTTGCCACCCTGTTTGATTCCTGTACGGAGGTTATGGCACCCATGAATACAGAGTGCATCTTTATCTGAACTCAGTCTCTGTTAGTGGCTTCTACACATTTATCTATGATGCCACTAATCTTGAAAATGTTTGTGCACATATTGTTCATTTTCTCATGTAGGTTTGCCATATGGTCTTCAAAGACCAAGCAGCAGAGTCAGATCCTTCATGCATGGAAGTACCTCTTGGTTTCTTTTCTTTCTTCCTCCACTTTGCCAGCATTATTAGCAAAACAAACTCAGTAACAAAACTAACATATTAAATCTAGAGAGAATGAAGTCACAGCAACTCAGGGAGAAACAAGATTCTATTTTTTCTCACTGAGTTGCAGTGACTTCATTTAAAATTCAAGAAAAGTAATTTCTCCTCATCCACCCTGTCAGTAGCCTCCCAAGTAAATCTCATATCTAGGAAATCACCTTAACACAGTTTAATGTTTAGCCCAGCAGCAGAGAGCAAAACATGAGTGTTTCCTGTCATCCAATGGACGGCCTCAGCCATCACAGAATCTGATTACGACACCACTTTGCCCTCGCCTTTCACTCCAAGAACGCCAGCCCTCAACAATAGACCAGGGCCTCAGATCAGAAGGAGGAATTAATGGTTATTTATAAATGTATTTTGTAGTTACAAACACATGGCAGTGAAAACTTCATCTGATCATGAAACAAACTATCTCTTCAGCCTATCTTTTACCCATCTTTAACCAAGTAAAACTTATCAGCTCAGTAACACATTCCATCTCACAAGATAAACATACAATCATAATGGGCAACTTGAATTTAAACATGTTGAGCAAAAGCAACCAATACATCTCCAAATGTCTTGCAGATCTTGGCCTAAATCAAACCATAACACAGCTCACCATAATTAACTACCAAACTAGTAATCCATCCGTCCATCCATCCATCCATCCATCCATCTATCCATCCATCCATCTATCCATCCATCCCCCCACCCCTTTCCCATTTGCACATGGGTCGGGTATCACTCAACAGTGACAATCAGCTTCGAGGTAAGTGTTAACATCAAGCCCCTGCCCCCAGTTCATCTGCACTAATTTGCTTACACACATTCTCACCTATGGCATCGAGTGTCCAACCAATTCACTACATGTCTAAACTAATAATCACTCCTCCAAATCTAAAGCTATAACAAATGTCACCCTCTACAAAAATCTCCAAATGTCAAATTCTCTGCCTCCTCACAAGCAACCATGCCCAAATTATACTTTAAATAAGAACTCACTCATAAACTGCATGGAAAAAATAACACAACATTCAGAATGAAATCTATCCTAGACTTATCCAAGTTTCAAACCACCTCATTCCCAGCTAGAGGACACCTATACTGGCCAGCCAGGACATATGTAGCTGGCGCATAACATACTTCTTTCCACACATACAACAAACTATTCCCCTTACAACTACACTAATAAAACCAAAAGAAACATAAATTTGATAAAGAACTTGAAACCAAATAATTCATGAACTAAGGAATGGTTCACCACTTTACCTAACCTAGCTAAAAAAATAATCATCAGAAAATACGCGCACCTACCTGCAACAGCACCAAGCCAGCACATAACCAACTAACAAAATAAATCTAGAATTACGCACCAAATAATTGGAAGGACTGATAAATGATTGCTCCAACAACAAGCAACCTCACTCCATAGGCCCTGTACTTCCCAAACTGAATTCACTCCTTCTTCCCACTCCACTCACCATTTTCCAAATGCTCTCACCCAATTGAATTACACCTCTCTACTACTTCAAAGTAGTTAACAAAACTGATATCAAGAAAATAATAAAACAAACCAACAATGATAACCCGCTGCGTACAGGTGACCTAAAATCATGGTTCATTAAAATTTGTGAACATGTCTCATTCCCATTAGAATGCATCTATAACCTATGCTCTGTCACAAAATCTAGCTCAAAACATGGAAAGATGCTTAAACGTAGGCTCCAATGACAGCACCCAAAAATCATGATTTCAGACCTTCTCAATACTTCCCAACCCTAGGCAAAAGTATTAGAGAAACCACCGTATGACATCTAGCCAAAGGCATTCTAATCAAACACTCCTCTGCTCCCAGTCAACATGGCTTCTGAGCTACTATATACAATATCAGCCATGTGGACACTCACTAATGATATCCTAATAGTTTTGCACAAGAAACAATCCACAGGGCTGTTTTATAACATCACAAAAAGATCTTACATGGTTGACCACCATCTCTTACAAAGCTCTCGAGGCACATAGCTCAGTCCCAAAGTGTGACAGTACTCCTGACTTCCCATTTCAAGGCACACTCACTTTTAGAATAGGCCTTGGCCTCTTCTTCATCTATTGCACCCTAGTCAATGGCATCCCACAAGGTTCATTTACTCCCCCCACCATTTCCTTCGTCTACTACTGCCACAAACTACTCTGACACCACCATTATTATGTATGCCGGCTGACATGGTCATCTGCTAGGCCACTCATTTCCCCCAACATTCCAAAAACCTAAGCTCAACAAGCTTCCTTCTTTCTTGTCATCTGCTTAACTCAAGAAAACTACTACTAAACCTAATTAAAAACTAAATTTGTGATAATTGCCCACCTAAAACCTTTACATCTGCCTCTACACAGCATCACCAACCTCAACCACAATCAAACTGTTCTTTGAAACCACCATTTCAATTAATAACTAATATTTTATGAGACTCCTTAACTTCCAGCAAATAAAGAAAAGCAACACAAACAACACTTTGGGGCATGGAAGATTTCATATTTTTGTGCAGATTCCAGTAGGAAAGTTACAAGTAAAGGCATTCTATTAACTCAGCTCAAATATGCCCTACCATTTATTGTCTCACCCTCAAAGAAAAACTCACCTCTCTTCTCAACAACTACCAACAAAATCTTGTAGTTTCATCTCCCTAGCATCTAGTGCAGTTCATCACTCCTAGCACCAAGTGTAGTATAATCACCCCATAACCTAGTGTATCGTATTTCTCCTCACCATCTGTAGTGTAATTTACCACACTACATGTAGTGTATTTTCTTCTTCCCTAGAACCAGGCTGAGCGACCAGTATTCTATTCAAAAGACAGACTGACTGCTAGTACTACAAAGAGCCAGATCCTGCTTTGGCATCCTTATATTCAAGCTATTAAATCATAAACTCCTTCATGTACCTTTGCTGGGCAATTTTCTAACAGAGAATGATCTTATAACCTCATCACAACTAGACTGATGCCCCCCATTCCACCATCAGCACAAAGAAATGCAGTGACCACAGCTTGTTAGTGCTCAGACCAAAGCTATACCAATGTCAATTAGGGACCCAACTTTTCTCCCAAATTCAAAAAGACTTCTAGCTCTGTCTTCAAAAGAAGAAGCCGCCACTGCTTCCCAGCATAACATAACATAAATAAACCCTGACAACACCCACTAGCTCCATATCACTAATTCTATACCATTTTACATTGCATCACATCTACCCTGACACACCTCTTCTTATTCTTCCTCACATTCTCTGTCACCCCACTGTATACCCAACCTATGCTTCACACCTCACACCGCTCTTCACTCTCTTCCCCTCACCCCAGTCCTGAAACCCACTACTAACTCATCTGATTTGAACTTCTAACTTACCTGCACAGATCCATACCTCATTACTTACTACCCATTCTCTAAATTATGCTATAAGCTTTTTACTTATTTCCCTCTTCCTCATCTTTTGACTTATTGACACCACCATAACTGGACATCTTGCCCCTCTTCTCCAATTCCAGGCCCTCTATCTGTCATCTTGTTCAACACTTCTCTTTGGAACTCATAGTCTCCCACCTCTTTGTCTCTCACTCTAACCATCCCATTTCCACATCTGCCTGCAGATAATAAGCTATGCTTACATACCGAATGACCTCAAGCAGGGATTGTGCATTGTATTTACCATGACATACTTTTACAAGATTATAAAACCTCACTTCATTTTTGTGTTTCACCCAAACTGAGCCTGAAATGGGTTCAAGGTAATATCAGTGCTGTTGCTTAATTAACAGATCTAAATAAATAAACCACATTATAGCCATTATAATGCACAGTGGCAAGACATCAGAATGACATCTGCATGATCAGCTCTTTATAGACCAAGGAACAATAAAGATGCTAATGGATCATAGGTAGTCAGAATAAAAAATAAAACACTGGCCAAGGGTACTAAGATTGATGCATTTAGAAAACTAATGCCGTTGTCAATTATTTTAGTGTGCATTATATGAGGTCAAAACTTTGGAATTATGTTGAAATAAATATAATCCTATCTTTTTTTCACTGAAGCACCTCAAAATATCTCCTGCTGAAACTTGTTACCACTCGAGAAGCACAACTTACTGCATTTCCTGTTCGATTATTCTGGAGTAATACTAGTTAGTTATCCCTTATTGATTGGGTTACTAGGCTAGTGGTTTCTGGGAAGACCTGAGGGTGCATTTATACTACTCCGGGAAATTTGTCCAGGGCATTGTGGAACTCCCCATTTGTCATTGTTCGACTGGGACCTGAGGAGCACTTGTTTCCATTCCAGGGGCAGAGGCAGCCCAGAGAAACGAGAGGTAGCAGATGGAGAAAGAAGGAGGATGATGGATGATGAATAAAATGAGGAGAAAGAAAATATCAGACCAGAAAATGTGTTGGGATTTCGAGAATTTCTCTCAAAGAAATTGTTTGATGGAGATGAGTCAGCAAATGTGGATGTATAATTACAACCTCTAGTCGTGGAGGCCAGGATGATTTAATGAAGAAATGGTAGTAGAGTGAGCTAGAAATGAAGAAGATGTTTCCGGGGATTTTCAGGAAAGATACCAAAGGAGGATGTAGAGACAATCCTGAACAATAGTGGTGAGATGGAAGAAACATATGCAGAGAAAGTAAAAAGGCAAAAGTGGAGCAGCAGAAAAGAAGGCAGAAGAAGATAAAAATAGAAGAGAAAGAAATTGACAAGTATATGTGAGATAACTTAATAACCTTTGGTAAAAGCATATGAGGTAAGAGCATTTATTCTTATTAACAAAGAGACATTTTGTGACATTATATTTGAGAATTTTTAAATTGGAAACTTTTCTTGAAAACATTAAATAAATGAAAGACTGTGTTTTCATGATGGACTATTTATGGAAAAAATACTTAACAGGTAAAAAAAGAAAATCCATGTACAATTCTGTACAGAGGTAGAGAGAGACTTTGGAAGTTGACATTTGAAAATGTTATGCAAAGAAGTATTGAAAATGATACATATACCAAGTATGATAAATGTGGAGGGGAAATGAGGTGTCGTGAAATACTGAGGAATCCAAAACATGTTTTTTTTCTTTGTGGGAAAGAAGGAAGGACATTTGATAAGTAACTGTGACAAAAGAAAAATGTTATATTTTGTGAGAAATGGGATAATTCAAAATATGAAATGAAATGCTATAAATGTAACAAAACTGACATTTATGGGTGACTTGCAAAAAATGAAAATGTAAGAGTAAAGTTGAAAAGAAAAAAGAAAGAGAAGAAAGAGAAGAAATGTTAAAAGTGGCAGAAATAGAAAGAAAATTAGATGGTAGAAAACAAATAATAAAGAGGACATAGGATCAAGTTTCTGAAATAAGTGAGAGAAGGCACATAATGGGGAGGGAGCAAAGAAAGAATTCTATTATTTAAAGGTAAATGACAGAAAAAGGAACTTTTAAAAAGGATAAGCACAAAAGAAAAAAAAGAAAGAAAATGGATGAAATAGAATATATACAGCTAATAATCGGGAATGGCATAATGGCTAAGGTGTTGGCTCCACAGACAAGGTATGATTTGATTCTCACATTTGGAAGGAATTGGATAGAAGCAGAATGGCTTTTTAAGAAAACTAATTAGTCTAGTAATTAGTTATCAACCTATGCAACCATGATTCTAAGGAAAATGGAACATTATAATTGTAGAGTGCTTTCTGTAGATGTGAATAGTATTAAGAATATTGTAAAAAAATAGGAGTTTTGGAATGGTGTAAAACATGTGATGTAGATGTAATTATTTTGGAAGACACAAGATTTCTTAACAGATGAAAAAAATGACAAACAGAGAAACAACAGGGAGGAAAGATAATCTGGAATTTGGGAAATGAGAGATGTTCTGGAATAGCAGGGCTCTGTAGGAATACAATAAATATATTACATGTAACTTTAGCAAAAATGGAAAGGTTAACCACTGTAGATTTAAAATGGAAAGAACGAGTATATAGAATTATAACATTATATGCTTATACTAATTGTAAAGAAAGGGAAAGTTTATTTCATCAGATTTTAGACTATGTAGTGATAAATGTGCATATCATAATGACAGCAGATTTTAATTGTGATTTAACAGGCAAGTGTAAAAAGAAAGAAAATGATATAAGAAAAATGTTAGAAGTTATAAGATGTGGTAAGCTAAAACTTTGGTACAAAAATTCATGGACTTACCAAAGGGGTGTGTATAGAACTGAAACAGATTATTTTATAGTATCAGAAGGTTTAGTTATAGGAGGAAAGGGAGGTAGTTGAAACAGGATTTTCTTTTTTTTTCTTTTTTCAAAAAATGTTTTTATTTTGTTTTCATTATAAACATATGCAAATGTACATATAACAAATACAATAAAACAATAACAAAACTATTTACAATATTTACAATCATCCATGATAAACAATCATTTTACCCATGAGAAGTTATCATTATTTGTTCAAAGGGTTTTTCAACTTTTGCCATGCTACTTTTAATGAGTAATGTTATGAGTTCTATAACAAATGGCTTGCAGTTCTTTTTTACAAATAACTTTTTCTAAATTAATAAAATCTTTAAACATAAAAAATGGTGTACTTTTCCAGTTCAACGTAATAACTTTTCTGGGAATTGCAAGAATTAACCAGAGTAACTAAATCTGAGATTTAGGTATTACATTAGGTATAGAAACATTGAATAGGATTAGTTAGTTAGAAATATAACAGTTATCAGACCACGAAGCATTTACAAAATATCTGAAGTCTTTCCCGTATTGAACAACATTTCTACATTCAATGAACATGCGAACCCAGTTGGCCTCTAGTAATTCATCACATTTCCAACATTTACTTTCACTGTTTTTGAGTATAAGATTTATTTTATGTGGAGTATAGAAACTCCTATTCATAAATTTCCGTGTATACAATCTCCAATATAATAAAGAAGAGGTACCATACATAGAATTCAATATTTTTTTGGCTTCATCAGATACTTGCACTCCATTAATCTTTGCATAGTAATTCCAAATATCTGAGTCAAACTTTAGAGTGTCTTCTCTTAGTATCTTATAGATAGGTGAGATACTTAATTCTTGATTATCTGTCTTTTCAAGACACCTAATAAAAAGCTGAAACAAACTAGGTATAGATTCAGTCTCTAGGTTGGTTGATACTCTCATTTTTTTTTTCTATAAACTGCTATAATGAGTGCATAAACAGCCAATTGTCTTGACTATTATCAAAACTACATAAATGAGAGTTTCATGGTTTAATACTCTTATTTTCAATAAACTGATGCCAGAATATCAAGTTATTTTCCTTTAATTTTTGCATTACATTGATGTTGAAAGAATCTAGGCAATCAGGGGAGTATGCTACAGGGAATATAAAAATAGAAATTGTTTAATGTTGTAGTTACAATCAATTATATTTTTAAAGTTATTAAATATTTGATTAATGCCATAAGAAAAATGATCAAACTTCTTATTAAATAAACAAAATTCACATAAACGCCAATGAACTCCACTTATTCCATATTGTTCCTTAATCTGATTTTCTATAGTTCTGACATCAGTTATAGGAATCTCATGTATCCAGCCAGATATATAGGTAGGTGTGATCCAATGTAATATTACATTAATTATAACTGATTTGGAATACAGCTCTAAGCTAGGGAATGCTATCCCAATACTGTTCCAAGCTCTAATGTTCCATTTATGCGCAATCCTAGCTTTTAAGGGGAAACATAAAAATTTAAGTAGCATGGAATCTAATTTTTTAAATATGTTTTTGGGAGGGGGTAATATCAATGACTGTATATAAAACAAAATTTTATGTAAAATTATCATTTTAATTAAAGAGAGCTTATCCTCCATTGTGAAGAACATTTTATTCCATCTTTTGATTAGTTCACTAATGGTGGTTATTAAATTATTGTAGTTTAGTTTAACAGACTCTTTTCATGTACTGTTTATACTGACACCCACATATTCTAATACATCATTCTCCCAATTAAACAGGCAATTCTCTCTTATGTTTTTGTTGATCTTTTTGTTAATTATTAATGTTTTGGATTTATTATGATTAAATTTAAGCCCTGAAATTCTTTTCAACTTGCTTAAGGTATTTATAACATTATGCAAAGAACCATCAATATCACCCACTGTTAACAACATATCATCAGCAAATAATTGTATCTTAGGACAATAGTCCTTATTAATTTGAAAGCTTTTTATATTTTGCTTGTTTCTGATATATGTAGCAAAAGGTTCCATTCAAAGAGCAAACAAGAATGGTGACAAAGGACAACCTTGCGTAGTTCCCTTGAGGATTTATAGTGGTGAGGAAAGACATCATCTGATTTTCACATAAGCTTGTGGCCCACTATAAAATTGTATTAATAAGTTGACAAAATCTGAGGAGAATTCAAAACCAATCAGAATTCTTTGTAGATAAGACCAACTAATAGAATCAAAAGCATTTTCTATGTCTAGGCTGATAATAGTTAATTGTTTTTTGTATTTGCATGCTATGTCTATTAATGATAGTAATTTAATAATGTTATCTTGCACTTTTCTATGAAGAATGAACCCTGTCTGATCATTATGTATTAGATTAGGTAATATTTTCTTTATTCTACTAGCTAATATTGTCATGAAAAATTTATAAGCAGTGTTTAGTAATGAAATTGGCCTATATGAATCACACGATTTGGGGTCCTTACCTTGGTTTAATATGAGGGAGATAATTGAGTATTTCCTTGATGGGGGTGTTATACATTTTTGCTCAACCATAGTAAATGAACTCGTCATTTTCTTTATTATATATTCAGGAGAAATCTTATATAGTTCAGGAATTATTCCATCCAGTTTTGGAGCTTTATTATCTTTTACATTTTTTATTCCTCTTTCACTTCTTTTAGTGTTATTTGTTTATTTGATATGTTATTTTGTTGCATTGACACCTTAGTAGTTATATTTTCTTGAATATAGGTATTTACTACATTATCTGTCTCCAAATGTCATGTCTTATTATTTATATCTTTATAGTAGTTTTGAAACACTTCTAATATGCCCATTAAGTTAGATTTACTCATAACTGAACCATCACTTTTATATTTAATCTTATTAATAAGATTTTGATTGTTAATTTTTTTGGATCTTATCGCTATTTTATGTAAATATTTGGGATTTATAACATAATATTGTAATTTCAAATTTTCCAGGTTTATGGCTACCTTATGATTCAGAACTTATTTTTGATTTAACTTAGTAATTTCGTTATGTGCTACTTTGTTATTTGGTTTTACATCCATTTTTATCTTGTCAATTTTTTGTAAGTCTAAAACGTTCTTTGTCCCACTCTCTCCTTTTTTTAAGGTGCAAAGATTGTATTCTACCATATATATAAACTTTAAAGGTGTCCCACAATATAGTATCAGTCATTTCACCATTGTCATTTGTTTCCATAAACATGTTTATTTCTTTCATTATCCATTCCCTGAAGTCATTTAACTTAGTTATGTAAGCAGGAATTCTCTGTAGAAATCTTAAATTATCTGTATGTGTAATTAATGTAAAGTTTATAGCATTATGGTCGGAAAGTGGACATGTCATTATAGATATGTCACTTATTTTAGAGTATATGTTATTTAATACAAATACCTTGTCAATGTTTGTGTACCAAACCAATATGAATAGTGAGTATAGAATAAGGAATAATGTCCTCTTAGACCATGTATATGTTTAAAGTTCATCTGGTTTGTAAAGTCATTTAACTTCTTCGCTTGAGATATTAGTTTTATTTTACCATTTCTAGAAGTATCATTGCCTGATATTCTTCTTCTTCTTTTGGATTTTCCTGGTTAGGTCGCCAGAGCAGATCACCTGTTTCCATTTCTTCCTGTCCTCTGCATCTTGCTCTGTCACATCAACCACCTGCATGTCCTCTCTAACCACATCCATAAACCTTATCTTAGGCCTTCCTCTTTTCCTCTTACCTGGCAGCTTCATTCTTAGCATCCTTTTCCCAATAAAGTCAGCATCCCTCCTCAGCACATGTCCAAACCAACGCAATCTCGCCTCTCTGGCTTTGTCTCCAAACTGGCCAACCTGGGATGACCCTCTAATATACTTATTCCTAATCCTGTCTACCCTCATCACACCCAGTGCAAATCTTAACATCTTTAACTCTGCCACAACCAGCTCTGACTCCTGCCTTTTTGTCAATGCCACTGTCTCCAACCCATATAACATAGCTGGTCTCACTACCCTTTTGTAGACCTTCTCTTTCACTCTTACTGGTACTCGTCTGTCACAAATCACTCCTGACACTCTTCTCCACCCACTCCACCCTGCCTGTACTCTCTTCTTCACCTCTCTTCCACACTCACCATTACTCTGAACTGTTGATCCCAAGTATTTAAACTCATCCACCTTCGGCAACTCTACTCCCTGCATCCTCACCATTCCTCTATCCTCCCTTTCATTCACACACATATAGTCTTTCTTAGTCCAGATGACCTTCTAGGCAGTTAAAATCACCTGTTGCTATAATTTCCCCTTTTGCATTTAAAGTAATCAGGTCCAGATATTTGTCAACATATTTAGTACTCAGTCCTGGTATCCAGTATGTATTAATCAAATTATAATACTTCCTATTGATTCCCAAAATAACCATGCTTAGCATCTCATCTTTATCTGAAATTGTATCTATAATTCTTGGCATAGTATGTTTCCATAGAATAAGAGTGCCCCTTCTCTTAGTCTTAAAACATAAATCAGCCAGAATGGTATAGTCATTGAATGAGTATTTCTGTAGATCTTTTTTTAATAGATGGGTTTCCTGTAAAAAGATGAACTGGACTTTATGCATTTTGATATATTTAAGCAAACCAGTTCTTTTGACATTATTGTTCAAACCATTAACATTTAATGATAAACATTTATAAGCCATTGACTATAATGTGTATGTTATTACTGAATGAAAGAGCTTTCTTCCGTGTTGATTTAAAATCTACTGAAAACTTACATATCATGGATGCATAACGTGTAATAAGCACAACTTTCAAAAACCCAAAATTATTTACACATACATGAAGCATAAAGTTTCTGGTTTAGTTAAAACTTAACTAAACCATCCATCCACCCTCTCCAATACCAAACAACACAAAACAAAAAGGAAAAGCATTATGAAAGCAACTAAAGAAATCTGAATCCATGAAATATACATTAGAATGAGAGTGTCCAATATATCTGAAGCTATATGAATATGTCACATATGATAATAGCACCTCTAATACATAGATATGCCACAAATACACATCAGATCAAAGTATGTATAAACATTAGAAGCTGAAGATTAAGAATATTGTCATTATTTCTAAGACTTTTCAAGAAACATCAGGTAATTTAACCATATTGTCAGTCATCTATCTAACATTTTTCATGTAAGGACCTGTTGAATATATATATATATATATATATATATATATATATATATATATATATATATCACTTTTTACAACATAACTATTATATTTTGCAATTATATACATATTACTCATATGTCATATGTACTAACAATATCTATGCTGATGTCTTTCATCAGGAAGGGGAGAAAAAGAGAAAAAAAAGGGGCCTCACAACCCTCTGTTTAGTTACTAAAAGGCTTAGTTATATAACATGTCTGATGTTAATATGCATAATGAGTTTTCTAATGCAGCTCCTAGCTCACTTGATGTAATTTAGTTACTAATAGTGTCATTGAATCTGCAGAATGTATGCCTCTATAAGAGAACATAGGCATTTTCAAAATATGTTAAACACCTTTATCAGAACTAATTATTTACCATTTAAAGTATCTAGTGAAGGATAATTTAAAATATCTAGTGAAGTATAACAGAATTTCAAGAAAAAAGAATTCTAAGTACAACCATTTAACAAGTTCAAAAGGTCAAATGATGTCATCACTGTTTTTTCCTCAAGCTGCAGCTTTATAAACTTGTTAAAAGTATCTAAATAGGCTCATGCACAACATAAGTTGTCTCTAGTGAAGAAAAAAGTATTTTCATCAGGAAATTCAGATCTTGAAGCTTTGATTTACAGAAGGAAAAAAAAAACACTCAAGCTGCCCCTTTAGTGCATATCATGAATCTCCACAATGAGAACAGTCGCACAGACCACCAGTTTCCTCACAAAACATCATTGTGAAAAAAGTAGCCCTTTCATGTAAAAACAGCTATTCAGAAGCAACAACAGCTGCCTCAAACCAGAAATCATATTATAACATTTCAATCATTTACTCACCAGTTAACCAGGCCAGAGAGAGAAAAAAAGAAACCTAATATATATATATATATATATATATATATATATATATATATATATAAATTTATATTGTAGTTATCTATAAAACACCATTAATGTACTATATTAATGTTTAAATGTATCTAAACAAAGAGTCTAAAACATCTAGTTAGAAACACTAATCAGAAATACCTTGTTACCCCACCACTGACCCACTAGAAAAAATGCACTTTGGTATTAAGTCAAATTATACTATTACTGAAGAATTAGAAGACCTACATCATTTGTAGTTATTTAAAAGGGAAAATAATTTAAAGTACTTATAATGGGGAAAAGAGAGAAAAAGAACATTGGTAACAAAAAAGGATAGGAAGAAAGAAGACAGAGAGGGAGAGAGAGAGAGAATGTTATTTAAACCCTTAGTACTATATGTAATTAGAAGAAGCAGCTATAGAAAGGAAAAGAGAAAGTTAATAATAAAATGATTCACATTACATTACAGCATAGAGACTTTCCAGAATTAAATATATTATGATTCATAAAACAAAGCATTTAAAATTAGAAGGAATTTATTCATTTGTCCTTTAGATTCTTAGTTTTGTTTGCTCCTTCCTGCACAGACCATCCATTTTTTGTTGCCTGTCTCTTCAAACTCTGGGATGACCATTCAATTTCTTCTATGCCTGACAGTATTTTCTTCTTTTGGGTACATTCTACTGCTTCTTGTAGGGACTCAGAGATCTTCACTCCTTCTGGCAAGGTGATTTTTATTCTTGCAGGAAAAAGAATTTGAGCTTTAATATTGGCTTTTTTCAAGGACTTAATTAGAGGAACGCACTCCTTTCTTCTGGATATGACTGTAGAGGTATAGTCATTGTCAAATTAATAACTTTTTCACCCATCTTGATAGGGGAATTAGTCCAAACTGATTTCAGCACTAAGTCCTTGTCTTGCGAGGAAATAAATCTAACTATTATAGACCTGAGGTTAGATGAACTCAGAGATGAAGCTGGATTTGCCAGGAACTGATGAGCCCTCTCAATTCCAAAAGAAAGGGATTCAGGCATGTTTAGTGCTGATAAAAAACACTTATTGAGGAATGTTAACACCCTCTTCTTTCTCAGGAATTCCATATATTCTTATGTTATTCCTCCTTGATCTACTTTCAAGGTCTTCCATTTTCTCAATCAGCCTGGTGCTTTGTTTCAGAAGAACTTCATTGTGATGTTCATTTTCCATCACTTTAATATCTAGGTCATTTACTGTTTCCTGTAAGGCAAGAATATGTTCAGATTGTTTTTTGCTATTCCATTTAGAAGTTCCAGTTGTTTACTGCATTATTGTTTGGTAATATTCATTTTGTTTTCAAATGTGTCCATTTTTAGTGACAGTTATTGGATGTTTGCTATTATAAGATGTAGTTTTTTATTCACTGCACTCTCCTGGTGTGGGGTCTTCGAGTTGCTCATCTTGAGATCTCCAGTAGAAAACTTCTTGACAGGAATAATTAAAAATTCTCTTGACTATGTATTAATTTTTAGAAAATAATAAAGAGCCTATGTTAATCTAAC
>NC_056736.1:362724296-362834296 GCF_019279795.1 Protopterus annectens
AAATTAGATTCCCCCACCAACATAAATGATCTGCAGAAAGGGCTGATACAGACAAATAACTTGTGTCAGAACCATGGACTAAAACTGAATGCCAGGAAATGCATAATAGTATCCTTCAGAAAGTCATCCACACCTGGTAACTATCATATTGACAAAACACCTTTAAGAGCTGACCCAGTAGTCAGGGCCTTGGGGACACACATAGACCATAAGCTAGTCTTTGATAATCACATGTCTACATTAGTGACAAAATTATTTTATGTTGTGCATCTTATAAACAAAGGTATGGCATCTAAGTCCATGGAAGGCATTGTTCCACTATATTCAGCATTTATCAGACCTATAATTAAGCACAATGCCCCCTTTGGTATGTACCTAACCAGGCACATCCAACAACTGGAACATCAACAAAGGTTCCTCACTAAAAGAATACAGGGTGTAAGTAACATGTCCTCTGCAGACCACCCCAAGGCCCTCTCCCTATTTTCTGTCTTCTACAGGCTGTTCAAAGGTTCATAGGCTGTTACTAGGCTTATGACCACTAGGGTCCCTAGAAGCCTAGCTGTGCACCCCAAACCATTTGAGTCCTGAGTATCATGGACATCTATACGGGGGGGACAAATGTTAGTTGGGAGGTAACTAAGAGATCTGTAAGGGGAGTGTTAGTTAGAATAATACATTTCTTATTGATGGCCTCTGTCCATAAGGGACATTGAGGGCCAGATTGGGGGTAAATTTACAATTTCCTATCCAATTGTCAAGATTTCATTTGAACAAGGTAATGGATGAACTCTGTTTTACATAGATGGGGAGCATATTCCACAGCGGATCTACTTCTAATGATTGAAATCCCACTTTCGTAAGACTTAGACAACTTCACCGACCATGCATTTAAACGAATACTCAGATGTCCGATAAGGAACCACATGGCCACCACGGTGAACTTTGCCCCTTTTCTCACTGTAGTACAATCTTGGAGTTGGTATATTTAGTTGGGGGTGAAGGGAAAAGCCCTCCCACATGGGTGGGTTTAATTTGGTTCATTTTTTTATTTACCTTTGTAGCATGGGCAAGTGGTTACTTTTCTGGAGTTTACAGTTGGTGAACCAAGTGTTTTTTTAAATGTGGTTCCGGTGATGTCATCTTGGTCTTAATAAAGTCAGGCAAGTGGATAGAGCAGTGATCCTTTGGGACACATATCTGTATCTCCAGCATGTTCTGTTTATGTCATAAGTGACATTCAGATACCTGGATCTAGTTTTTCTGATGCTGTTTGTTTTGTGCATGTACAACAGATCCATCAGGGCTGGGTCTGAGCAAGCCATGTAAGCCAGGCAAAGATCCCTCTCAGCAGCCTGTAGGAGACTGAATACAGACACAGAGCCTTTACGTGATCAGTGTAGGACAGGGTATTCATGCACCGGATTTGCCTGGACAGAAACATTTATGGGCAATCCAGCTATTCTGAAGAACTATTTTTGGCATAAAAGATGTTGTCAGACCCACCCTGATGGAGCTCCTGGATATCCACAAAACAAACAGCATCAGAATTACCCATTCTAAAGACTTAAACCTTGTCTGTGATATAAATAGGACCTGCTGGAGAGAAAGGCATATATCCCAGAGACTATCACTTCTCAGGAACAGGCTCCCCATTGATGGGAAGCCGAGTTCCTCCCTAACCCAATTCAAGTGTAACTTGGGCAACTGGATAGGAAACAGATAATTCATCCCTGGTTTGGCACCTATGTCTCTAATGGGCACAAGTAGCTTGTAAATGGTTCATCTCCCAGGTCTCTGCTTGTAAATGTTTCACCTCCCAAGCCTCTGATTACACTTATCAAGCATACCAAAACTTGTCAGAGATATGGGATGCATTGATAGGCTTATAAAAGCCATTGTGGTCATTAGCCTAGCGCACACCTTTAAACCTATGTAAAACTTTTGCAACAGAGTTAATGAAAAACATAGGAATGACTGGAAAAAGTTAATGTTACAGGTCAGTTTTAAGGTAATAAGTCAGAGGTCAGTATGTGCACTTTGAGAAATTATTTTTCCATCTTAGGTTGAGTTTTCCCATGTAGAAAATGCTTGAAGTGAAATTATTATTACAAGCAATAATAGACAAACTGAACTAAATTCACAAACCAATAATATTTCTGTTACTAGCTCAAATGCTAGTTAAGGCATTTCACGTACTCAACAGACAATACATTCTTCAGGTATTTAAGCACTAAGACTTTCTGAAACAAATGTGCAATCATAGTTCAAAACCTTTACAGGGATTTAAAAGTAACTGGTTGGTGGTTACCAGTTCTCCTTTTACAATGACAGAAACCATACAGTTGCACACCTTTTCCACTACACTACACTATAATCCATTTTTTGTGTAAAGTGAGAAATGAGACTGAGTCCCAGAAGATGATAAATGCTTCTTTAGTTATAAAAATGTTTTTCAGCAAACTACATGCATGAAAAAATAAGATGCATACTATATATTTTTAAGCAGAACAAATTATCAGACTAGTTATTAAGTACAGTAACAGAAATCTTCTCACTTTATAATTAGGTCTCTTTTGTAAGATTTTTTTTTTCATTTTATTTATTTATTTTACCTGTTTGCTGACCAGGTTAGGCCCTCTCGACACAACTGTCCCTTTTTTAGGGATGGCCCCGGAAGACTGTCTAAGTTACTTTCTCAGAGTCACACAGTAGGCAAATTAAGGTAGAAATAGTCAGATCCTGTACCTTGGACACAGGAAGCTGCTCTTTACAAAAATCACCATAGTATTCTTGGAGTGTTTCAGGTTGTTAGAAGAATGTGCATAAAATTTCTTTCTGCAGCACCCCAAAAATGTCATGGAGACTTTTGTTAGGGCATCTTTATCAAAAAGGTTTAGCATTCACAGATTTAGAAAAACATGAGGCAGCTATCACATTTAAACATTTGAACTTCGGAATAGTGTCAGTATACTTTCAGATTGGACAAGAACTTTAAAAAGTGTGATCGTCAAAAAAACACACCTCTGATGTATCAAATGGAAGGCTAAATAATGCTATACTACAGTATTTGGTTGTCAAAAAGCATTAGAATAATAATGTACCTTCTATATTGTCTACCTATTACTTTAAATTATACTCTGAGTACTCTATTTTAAATTAGATTTTTTTATGCAGCCAGTGTTATCTGATGTTTCTATAGCCTATATTATTTAAATTATCACCAGCTACACAACTGTATTTAACTTCCTTCTGATCATTCACTCTTACATCTATTTTCTGATAATCTGCTTTATCTTTTGCACTGGTCATACAGATTCAAATCTTAGCCTGGTAGCCTTTAGATGCAAGACATTTAAATCCATTCTGGACAAGGTTTCTGCCTCTCACACAGAATACTCACTTGTCTGCACACTGCAAGTACACCTACAGGCAATTTGGAGAATACCAATTCACCTGCTACATATCTTTGGGAGGTAGAAGGAAACCAATGCACCCAGTGAAAAGCTACATGGACACACCTGATTCAAAAATATATAATACAAATATTGGTTAAATACTATAACCCAAAGCAGTTCACATATGTATGCCCATGAGTTGCACAACACCTGTTCGCAATACTTGCATTTTGCCACAACAGCACTAAGGCACACCAGTGTGTACAGTTGTAGCCCATGATGGTGCATATATACAGCACACATGCCATGGATATGAGCTAAGAGAACATATGGAGAATAAAGCAGGTATAATGCAGCCTGTCGTATGAATGATATTCCACAGACTGTCATCCATCCAGTAGGAAACTACGATAAGTAACACATACACAAACATCCTGATATAGAAGTGCAGAAAGGGGAACAGAGTGTCCACAAGCCATCAAAGAGAATGGAATGCCTAGAAGCATGCAAATGGATTCAAGGACACCAGATGTGTTGGGGCTGGTGATGGTGTATTCAGACCTCATCTGAGCACCAGTTGCCACAGTAGGAGGTCATCAGGCACATGCTGCAGAGTGGTCCACAACAATGTTAACAAGGATATAATGCTCCTTTAATTCACAAAAAACTGTCATGATCCATTGTCATTAAACCACCATGACACCTAGGGGTCACCTGATATCCAATTACATTGCCCCCATCAACTGTTGAATATCTTATATGCTGTCAGATGTTTCCAATAGGAGGTCCTCCAAATGGACAAAATGATACAGGACAGGCTGGACAGTCAAGTGCACACCCACATGGATTGTCTCCCCTTAGATCTTTCTGCTGTTTGGGGTCCCTGTCTGGCATGGGCTGTTCTGAAATGTAACACTACAAAGAATTTAATATAAATCACTGTCCGTCATGCCTCAACATCTACATAGATGTACCATGTTAGGCTACATCTGCTGATATTTCTATTAGACAGCCAAATAGTTATAGGTACAGTCATGCATAATGTAAAAAAGGTAGCTCATACATCTGACAGGCATCATGTGTGTAAGTTAGATTACAGTTTTTGAAAATTCTTTTAGACAACAAAGCCCTTAACACAGCAGAAACCTATGGGGACAGTCAAGCAACATGACTGTCCATATGTCACCTACCACATATAGAATGGACAGTTATGAAATGTACCTAGTACACCGCCTTCTTTATTGATGTAATAAATATCTGGATATAAGCGATATTTAATATGTTGTCAGGTGAGATGCTGCACCCACTGCCAACAGGCCTCCTCAATGGCTCATTTATGAGCAGCATCTGTTGGGCAGAAGGCATACAACAGATAAGTACATTCTATGGAAGGCACATGGGAACATGGATATTACAGTGAAAATGTAATATACTGACCTGAGGTGCTGTCCAGTTCCCACACTCATGTTTCATAAGTGCCCTCAAGCATTATATCCCTTCTGCTTAAGTGAGTCCCTTTATGGCAGCACTGGTGTCCATACATAGCAATGTTATTGTTGGGGTAATGTGGCATCATCAGTTTGCACAGATCTGCCTCTCACCTCTAAGTGCAAGAAATATGGACAAAGCCATAAATAATGGGAGGACAAGGTGTATAACAGAGCATGTGTTGTAACTTTAAGAAGCATTTCAAAGTGAGGGCATGTGCACATAAATAGAGAGCATGTGCAGGCAGCAGTGCCATTTTGAGAGAACAGCCAGAGTGTTAACATGTATGAGTGCAGTAGTTAATCTGTTTATAAGTTTATTTAAGTTTAAGTTACTAAGCCTCAATCCTGATGTGTTTGTATATAATAAAGCTGCCTGAAACAAACCCACAACCGTTCATCTGTTTTATCCTGACCGGACAAGCCACATGGACTCAGAATGGGATTAAAAGTGAAACATCTTCAAGTCATGAGGTGCAGAGTTAACTGTGGAGGTATATTGAACAGGTTGAGTGATCCAGTGCTCAAATGATTAAGAAAGGTCAGAAATGAATTTCAGGTAATAAAAAACTCACATAAATGGTTTATTTAGTAAAGAAAATAATATAAAGCATTTGCAAAGCACAAAACACATTATTAATCAAACACAATGCACAAAACATATTATTGATCAAATGAAAAGCACAAAATGCATTATTGATTAAGTGAAATGTTTGAAACCACAATATTTCATAGTTTCATAGGTAGGTATTAGGCTATCGGCCCTGGGTCCTATACAAGCCCAGCCAAAAAGGTACCCTGGCTTTTGCCACCCAAGAAAATTATTTTCCTGTGCCACTGTCGAGCAGAGCCACAGAAGTGATAACCGGGGTGAATTTCCTATTTCTCATCCAAACATCAAGATTTTTCTTGAAGAGTGCTAATGAGGAGCTTTGTTTGATATAGATAGGTAGTTTATTCCAGAGTATGGGAAGTCTCTGCGACAGGAATCTATTTGATAAAGTTATTTGAAATACTTATGAGTGCATTCAGAACTACTTCTGATTTTCATAACGGCAGCACAAAAAAAGTATGACAAGCATGTTAAAAGTCAAATGAGCATGATGAGTATAATAAAAGGGCAAAGTGAGCATGGAAAAGCAAAGCGGTTGCATTTTTTAGTATGTTTTTTATATGTGCTACTATTTCACATTGACTAAAGCAATTCAGAGTATAACTTGAGTTTTTCAAAGTATCTCAGAATGTGCAAAGGGTTTACAGTGTGTGCTTTATTACAGTACAGTTATTCTGAAGAGTTTACTGTGTGCAAAATACAGTTATTTTGCAAACTACAGTCAGAATACAGTCATTTTGAGATGTTTCTTGTGCTGTGTACAATTCATTCACAAACTGCAGTCATTTCAATGTGTTTCTTACACCATACAGAGTTATTTCACAAAACACAGTCATTTTGAAAAGTGTCTTGCACTGTGCACATTTTATTTGCAAAGTGCAGTCATTTCGAAGTGTTTCTTACGCTGATGTGGGTGGTTTTGAAAAGTACTGTGATTTCAAAGTGTTCTTGTGTTGCAGAAAATTATTTTACAAATGCAGTTATTTTGTGCTGTTGAACATAGTTACAAGTTTCTGGCATACATTTCTGACATATATGTGTGCATGCTCATACATAATTCCAAGGGTCTTTATTACTGTGTGTTGGTATGGCAGAGGCATTTCGCAGACCCAGTCCACTTGTGTTTGATCATAATATTGCAGAGAACTGGACAGTATTTGTGCAGGAATACAATATTTTCATACAAGCAGCTTTTTCTGACAAAGATGCATGTATGAAGGCATTTATTTTGCTTAATCTAGCAGTGTCAGAAGCTATTGAAAGAGAGCGTTCATTTGTGTATGCACCAGCAGTATATGCTGGAGAAGGGAAAACTGCAATATTGTTGTACAAGCTGAATCAAGGGAGGACCCTGAGTGCTTGAAACATAAATTTAGAGAAATGTGTAACCCCCAGACAAATGTTACATTAGAGAGGCACTTATTTGAGACCAAAAGCCATGAGAAACTTTTGCAGTTTATATTGCTGACTTGAGAAACAAAGCTAAAATGTGCAGATTTTGGTGATTTGAAAGACAAATTGATAAAAGACAGGCTTGTGTGTTGTGTTAATAATGCTTCAGTGAGAAAGATTTTGCTTTGAAACAATGATTTAACATCGAGCAAAGCTATAGAGTTTTGTCAAATACATGAGCTTACAGAAAGGCGCACAAATATGCTTGCAAGTGATAACAGCATGGTTTCAGCAGCCTCTAGAGCAAATGTAGACAGCATGCAGCAAGTGGCTAACAGAAACAGGCCTAAGCACATAGCAGCTGCAGCCCCTGCAGGATTTCCAGGGACAGACCATACCTTTCCATCAAGTTCTAAGACTATCTCAGTAAAACGGACATGCTCAGTGCAGCATAAGGGTGAGTCAGCAAAACCCAAGTCAAGTCTCATTGTTAACTGTTGTAATTGTGGTGCCAGTCATGAATCCAAAAGAGAAACATGCTTAGCATTTGGTCAGCAATGCTACAAGAGTAAAAAATGGAACTACTTTCAAAAGCTTTGTAAATCAAGCAAGTCTCATTCATTTATTAAGAAAGGTCACTCCAAAAAGCAAGTCGATCATATAGAAAGCTGCAACTCTACTTTCTATGTAGATGGTGTATCAGTGGTTGGTGAAAAGGTTAATGCAGTAGATCTGCTGGCAAAAATGAAGTGTTTTGTACTGTCCTGATTAATGGTAAGCTCACAGAGTTCAAAGTGAACATTTGTTTAAAGTGCAATGTTATATCAGCAGAAACATTTGCTCGAGTAAGAGCTGGTGAACAACTTAATTTGGCCAGTTGTGGGAAACTTGTTGGTTATGGAGGTGAAGAGATTCAAACCAAAGTTTCTGTAGTGCTTCCATGCTATTCATCTGGGAACAGTTACAGCTTGCAATTTTATGTAGTCAAAAGACCTATGTAGTCATTATTAGGTCTCGGAGACAGTCTAAGAATGAAACTGCTTTCTTTTACCAAAGAAGTTCATCATGTAAGCACATGTTCTAGTTCCAGTTTCACAGATGCTATTTTCACAGAGTATGCTGATGTTTTCAAAAACAAGCTAGGTAAACTTCCAGTTGTGTACTCTATGAAATTAGACCCAGAGGTCAGTCCAGTGGTCGATCCAGCAAGAAGAGTTCCAATAGCTATGCAGGACAGAGTCAAAGTCCAGTTAGAGAAAATGGTGCAGCACAGGTGTTATTTGTCCAGTTACATAATCAACTGAATGGGTGTCTTCCATGGTAGTCACTCATAAGAAAAGATCAGATGAAATCAGAATATGCATTGACCCAAGAGACTTAAACAAAGCGTTAAATAGACCCCACCATCCTATGCGTACAATCAAGGAAGGTGCTACCCTCATGCCAAATGCCATTGTTTTTTCTGTCTTAGATGCAAAGAGTTAATTTTGGTAAGTAATGCTTGATCACAAATCTTCACTACTGACTGCATTTGTCACACCATTTGGTAGGTACAGATTTCTCAGAATGCCTTTTGGAATAAATTCTACCAGTGAAGTCTTTCAGCATGCAATGGAGCAAATTTTTTCAGGCTATCTTTGTGCTATAATAGTAGATGATTTACTAGTAGGAGGCAAGGGGGAAGCAGAGCATTACAGACACCTCACAAAATTTCTGGAAAGAGCATGTGAAGTGAATCTAAAGCTCAATCCTCTGAAATATAAATTCAGGCTACCAGAAGCTACTTATATAGGTAATTTATTTACCAGTTCAGGCTTATGACCAGATCCTTCCAAACAAACAGTCATTCTTGAGATGCCAGCTCCAGGCAATGTTCAAGCCTTACAGCATTTTCATGGTATGGTTAACTATTTGGGCAAGTTTATACCAGACTTCAGTGAATTATCAGCACCCTTAAGAGAGCTAATATGCAAAAATGTTACCTGGTCATGGTTGGAACGACACCAGAGGGCATTTGATGACCTTAAACAGAAAATTGCCAGTCCACCTACATTAAGATACTATGATATCCACAAACCAGTGACTCTTTCCTGAGATGCTTCAAAGTTTGATCTTGGTGCAATTATTCTTCAAGAGGGCAGACCAGTAGCCTATGCATCTAAAACTCTTAGACAAACTGAGATGCAATATGCTCAATTTGAGAAGGAACTTTTGTCAACTGTGTTCACATGTTCAAAGTTCCATGATTATATTTATGGCCGAGCTATCCAGACTGAGACTGATCATCAACCTCTAGTCACTATTTTAAAGAAATCTATGCATACATCTCCAGCAAGACTACAATGAATGATGCTCAGATTACAAAAGTACAACTTCAAAATAGTCTATACAAAAGGCAATCTTCTTTATCTAGCTGATACCTTATCCAGATCTCCCAGGAATACCACAGAAAATCTTGATGCAGAGAATTTTGACTTCAATGTCATGGAAGTGCATAATTTTTCTACAAAAAGACTTGATGAGTTAAGAGATCATACAAAGACTGATCCAATTTTGCAAAAGTTCATCCACTTCATCAATGTTGGACGGCCACCAAAGCAATCTTGTGTACCAACAGAAGTGCAACCTTATTTACCTTACAGAGATGAGATATTGATGAAAGATGGTATAATTTTCAAAGGTCATAAAGTTGTCATTCCTACCTCTTTACATGAGTACATCCAGATTTTGCTTCGTGGCCACCCAGGTTCCAAAGTTACCAAAAGAAGGACAAGAGGACTAGTATTTTGGCCTTCTCTGTCAAAAGATATCGATAAACTATTTTATCTTGTTCAGTCTGCAATAGTACTAAACTACATTTGCTAAAAGAGCCGCTTCATCTAAACCAGATTCCTGAACTACCTTGGTCAACAGTAGCCACTGACATATTCGAGTGGAATAGTCAGCATTACTTAATGTTGATAGACTCTTATTCGAATTGGTTTGAGATTCATTTGCTACATAACCTAACGTCCAGTATTGTCATTACTAAGTTGAAATGTCATTTCTCAGTCCATTGTAGTCCACACAAAGTTATTTCTGACAACAGTGCCCAGTTTACCAGTCAGCTATTTCAGAAATTTGCAAAAGAGTGGGACCTTATCCATGTTACCAGTAGTCCTGAGTGCCCACACTCAAACGGCCTAGCTGAATGTGCAGTACAAAGTGCAAAGCAATTACTAGAGTGGTCAAAGTGTGACAATACCAGTGTTTTCTTGAATTTTCTTAATCTCAGAAATATACCCTGTGACAATTTACTTGGCTCACCTGCTCAGAAACTTCAGTCTAGGCAAACCAGAACAACCTTTCCTATCATTTCCAGTTTGTTGGTGCCTAATGCATCAGAGCAATCAAAGCCCGACTATTCAAAAAGCATTCATTCCAGAAGTCCAACTATGATAAAATGAGCAGATTTCTTTGTCCATTGAAAGAAGGAGAGATAGGATGCAAATGGCGAAAGACTTTGATCAAACTGGTCAAGTGAGAGGTATATGTGCTGAGCTGAGATGTTACTTTGTGGAATCTGAGAGTATAGAATACAGAAGAAATCACAGGCATCTTCTTCTGGTGTCTGAACTGATATTGCAGCATTGTACCTGTGATACAGACTCTAGATCTCAGAGCAATCCACACGATGTTCCTGTTGAAGGACATGTCTCAGTACCTATTTCCATTCCTGATGATGTCCCAGATGTCCCTTAAGTTGAACATTCACTAAAGACAGTCCCTGTTGCTAAACCCAGTCCTAATTTTTATATCACATGGTCAGGTCGTATTTCCAGACCTAGTGTAAAACACACAGCACCCCAGATGTGATTGTTTCATTTGTAATTAGTTCTGTATAATTGTATATTTAAGGATTATTTCTGTACAATTGCATATCAATGTTTGTTGTAATTATTACTGTGCATGACTTATTTCTCAAAGAGGGAGGAAGTAGAACAGAGTGTGTGTTGTAACTTTATGAAGCATTTCAAAGTGAAGGCACGTGCATATAAATAGAGAACACGTGCAGGCAGCAGTGCCATTTTGACAGAACAACCAGTGTGTTAACATGTATGAGTGCAGTAGTCAATCTGTTTATAAGCTTATTTAAGTTTAAGTTACTAAGCCTCAATCCTAATTTGTTTGTATATAATAAAGCTGCTTGAACCGACAACTGTTCGTCTGTTTTATCCTGACTGGACGAGTGACACAAGGGACCAAAAATAGGGACATTTTTTTAAATATTGCTCTTACAAACTTAGACAGTTAATATTAAAATATGTTTTGCATTGGTATGCATTTTCTGAAGGGTATGGAGTCTATAAGTTAAATGATTTACATTATGTTCTGACTTCAGTCCTCAATGATTTGCTAATGATTTGCCAGAAAACCACAATTTTATGAGAAACAGACCAAAAATATGAAGCAAAAATCTGGGCATTCTTTAAAAATCTGTACAGTTGAGAGGTGTCAGCCCAAGATCTCTACTACAACAGGTATATCTTGCTATCGGCTGCATGCAATGGACCATGGAGTACAAGGCCCACAGACAAGTAAACCTCCTGGTCGTCCACACTGGTGCACTGACTCCTAGTCTCACAGACATTTTGTCCAGTATGATGCAATGGCCACACACAGTGTTGATGTATGGCACTGACGCAATCATAAGGTGACCTTCCTGTCAGTTATACTGGTTTGCAGGCACCATGAAAGAATGTCCTCTAGCATACCATAGCTTGCACATGTACTCATTAGTAGACATACAAGTACCCCTCCAATGAAAGGATTTATATATAACCATTGCTGTGCATGCTTCACTACCTTATACATGATCGTCATGCATCATGTGCAGGTATTGTGATTTATGAAAATTTTTTTTTTATTTATTTTGTTTTATTTTACATTTGGTGACCGGTAGTGTCCAACTGAGCTGAAGCCCATTTTCAGCAAAGGTCTGGGAAGAAAAGCTCCAGAACATACAAAAATCACTATATTGTTATTTAATTAATTGCAAATCAACATACAGTAGTTGCCAGTATAATGCAATACTATAAGCAAAATTATTGCAACAATTGAAGCATTTTGGTAATATAATACTCTTTGGGTATGTGTACACACCAAATTATATTTAAATCTCATTAGCATGATGGTATGAATCCCCAGTGGATTGTACACTGCATGGGGATTACTGCCATTGCACAACATATTGGTGAATCACAAACACAATATTAGATGTCTATGCAGTATGTAATAGTTTCAGTTATTTATTAAAATATCTGTTTTTGTTTCCATTACTGAAATTACTTGTGTTAATTACTCCCTGTATTTAGCTGCACAGTACATGTCTCAGTGGCATATTTTTGTGCTTTTTTTTTTGTAATGGCTTGTACATTAACTGAGCTTTACCATGGAGATCCTTCTGAAGACATTCACAGGGGTGACAGTTTCTAATGTGTTGACGGAAGCGTGAGAAGAGGCAAAGATGCCAGGAGGAGGTGACTGCAGATGGAAATGCAAATAGGTGTTCATGAAAGAGTTATGAAGGAATACTGCACAGGATGTCAGACCTCAGAAATCATGCTTAAAAGAGGGTCAGGCGAATGTGTTGCAGGCTGCCCTGGATCATGGGTGCACCACTGGACATGCTTTGGACTGATGCCAAGAAACTGCTGCTGGCCCTACTCCCAGTGGTGTCCCTCAGAGGTAACCTTGGTTGGCTGCAGGTAGGAGGGGCCCTCACAAATGAGGAATTCCACAATGTCATGGTTATGTTCCCTACAGTATTATCTTCACCCAACATATGTGTGCTCCTGTCATGTACAAATGGAGTGCAAAATTACTGGTAATTTGTTCCTTCACAGACAAAGGCAGGAAGGGAAGATGTAGGGTACAGCAGCCAGTAGTCTAACAGCCTGCCTGGGCAGGTATATATGTTTATGCTACCATAGCATTTGTAGGTGGTGGGGTGGGGATAAACAAATGCTGACATACGTACGGCATTACCAGTCCTGCCAGTGGAAGGTGTGTCCCCTTATTGTAACTTTGATGTGGAGGAGCAAGACATCAGAGAGGGGAGGTTGTATCTGCACAAAGTCACCATGACTGCTGATGATTCAACATGGGGCAGGCTGCCAAATGGGGATGCTCTTCACTAGCATGTGTATTACCACCAGGACCACCACCACCTCCGATGGTATTGGTGATGTCTCCAATGATGTGCTCATGGAGTGGGCTGTGACAGTGCCTAGATGGGAATCCTGTACAGGGCAGTCACTGTCAGTCTCCCCAGATGACATGGACAGACATATAGGGGGGCTAATCCATATACGCCAGGGTGGAATGTCTCACCAGTACAGTCTCCAGCACACAGTATTATTTCCTGTGTTCAGTGGTGTTGACACATAGATGTGTAATCTACCTGCACCATGATGCCTATAGATCTACCTGTTGCAGTGACCAAATTACAGTGATTGCCTCATAGGGTGCTACAGACAGGACTGGAGATGTGGTGGCCACTGCATTCCTGGACCACCATACCCAGGTGATGCTCCACAGCCAGAAGTTACAGTCTTGCTTTGCATCAAGACTGCATGCCTTTAAGTGCATGTGGCCTGTTCAGCCAATGTGTGATTTGACAGGAAGGTTACAGACAACCACTCTCCAGCAGTTTAGAGTGTGGGCTAATGGCCGACCAGGCTGTGTCTTGAGCAGCCTGCCATCAGCCTGCCACTGCCTGCTGTGGCACTGATGCTATCCACTACTGTTTGGGAGTAGCATTTTCATATTTATATGAAAATGTATGTAATATGACATAACCGTGGGTTCTACAATCCTTGCATCTGTGTTTTTGAATAATTTTCTACCCTTGTATGCTCTGTTTCATGAATACAGCAACTGTGCAGTTGTGTACATTATTTATAAATACCACCCACAGTGAAGAACTGGTATTTGCTATTTTATAACTTTAAAAAATTCAACACATGCCCATTCAACATAAAATCCTCACAGCAATTTGATACAACCTGACTCAATTACATCTGTTTATATTTTCACTTCAGAGTGTTTGCACTATAGGGATGTAAATGTAGATCTGACCATTGTGGATGGGCTTGTACTGAAGTCTACTGTTGGTGGGTTAAACAGCTAAAATGGTGGAGTTAATATTACACAAACTGTAATATTAGCATATTACATCAGTAGCTGTAGATTCAGTTATTTTCACACACACACACATATATATATATATATATATATATATATATATATATATATATATATATATATATGTTTTTTGATAAGATGATAGAATTTTCTGAGCAGTATTATACTGAATTCTTATTAGCAACAGTAGTTACTAAGATGCAACTGTTAGTGCAGTGGAAGTGAAATCCTTTACAAAGTTTTTCAAAGCAAGAATTGTTGAATCTTATTGATAATATTATTTTCAAATTATGTATAAAGTCTGCATAAAGGTGCATTATATTCTCCCCTTCAGTTTTATCCTTTGGCAATGCCCTGTATGATCTTTTCCTTATATGAAGAGATAATGCAGCCCTCTGACTTATAATACTACACAGTAACCTAAGAAGTCTCTATAACAAAGTCACAGAAGATCATGCCTGTATAGCCTGCTACACCCCTGATCTCTTTATAGCCAGAGAAACCTGGTTAAAGCCAATTACCAAAGATACAGAAATACTCCCACCAGATTATAATATACTCATACTAGATAAAACTAACAAAAAAGCAGTTGGAGTTGCTGTTTTCTATACTGGCTAAGGTTCTTGCCGCCCCTATAGTGCCTTTTTTAGGCAAGGTTCAAATGACAAATTTACCACCGTAACAGGGACAGGCAAGCAAAAACTGAGGGTGATGCTACTTAATGCTAGAAGTCTAAATCTCAAAATGGGCTCACTCGAGGCACTCCTTAAAATGGAGAACATTGATATCTGTGCAGTGACTGAGACCTGGTTCAAGGCTCCAGAGAGCACCCCTGCACTACCAGGCTATAACTCATACCACACTTTTCAGCCATGTAACCTGGACCGTAACACCAAAAGCAGACGTGTGTCCATATTCATTAAGGATATCCACACCTCCAGGCTACTTGCTCAGCATAATGCAGCCGAGGTTATCCAAGTGCAACTAACACTGGGCAGAACTGCAATCCAAATTGTAGCTTGCTACAGATCACCCACCATGCCCCAGGATTCCTACTCCTCTTTTCTTGATGTACTGGAAAATATTAGGGTTCAACCAAACACCCTAATAATGGGCGATTTCAACTACCCCACCATTAACTGGGAAAACTACTCATATACCAACTCCTTTGCTCAACGCTTTCTGGAATTCCTAAACTCCAATGCCCTGGATCAACTTATCCACACCCCCACCAGGGGCAACAATATCCAAGATCTAGTCATTACCAACATGAGTGACCGATGTTCCACACATGAAGTCAACGCCTCATTGGTCTGATCCGACCATAAGCTAATTACCCTAGATATCCACATCCTGCCCCCACCACCCATTAAGGAAACCATGGTAAAAAATTTCTCCAAAGCCAACTTCATGCTTCTTAAGACAGAAGTGGTGAACTTCATGACACCCATGCAGATGGACAATACAGTTATGACTACTGAATCCTACACAATTGCACTTTATAAGCACTTACATGAGTGCATGGATCGTGCTCTCCCAAACAGAACCAAGATGCTATCCTCCAAAAAAAGGAGGCCAATCTGGTGGTCCCCTGCCATAAACAAAGTGTACAATAGAAGTAAGAAACTGTTGCAAAAGAGAGTAAAATCCCATGAGTGGAGGAGCTCCCTGGTCAGCCTCAGTAAGAAGCTGCGCTCCCTGATAAAATCCTCGTAAGCTAGTTACGAAAACAAAATTGCCACTGATTCTAAAGACAACCACAAAGCATTCTATAGCTATGTCAAGAATCTCAATGGCAACACTCAGATCTGCTCTGAGTTACAGCACAATGGCACTAAATATACAGACTCAACTGATATTGCCAACATCCTGGCAGATAGGTTCAGTGCTAACTTTACCCCCCTCTCACTCCCTAAAGAGCCCATCTCTATACCGGAAGAATGCAAAGTTCCTGTAATTATGGCTGCACAGGTAAAAACCACGCTCTCCAAAGCCAAGAACACAGCATCCATGGGACCAGACAACATCCCAGGCAGCATTCTACATGAACTACAGAATGAACTGGCACCCCACCTAAGTACCATGTTCAATCATAGCCTCACCTCAGGCTTTGTGCCTGCTGAATGGCGCACAGCGACGGTTATCCTACTCCACAACGGGGGAGCCACCACGGACCCCGGGAACTACCGCCCCATTAGCCAGATGAGCCTGGTCTGCAAGGCCATGGAACGTATCATCGTGGAACTTATAAACAAAGACATTGGTAATCTCCAAACTCTGGACCCCACCCAGTTCGGGTTTGTAAAAGGCAGATCATGTCTCCTAAGCCTTATAGACTTCTTTGAAGCAGTCACCAAAGCCGTAGACAAGGGTAAGGTGGTTCACACAGCCTATCTAGATCTTGCCAAGGTTTCCAACACCATCCCCCACTCTGGAATTATAGATAAACTCACTAAACTAGGTATAAATCCCTATGTCACAAGATGGGTTGCCAACTGGCTCACTGACAGAACCCACACAGTGAAAGTAGCATACTCCAAATCCGACTTCAGACCAGTGACAAGTGGAGTACCACAGGGTTCAGTCCTGGGTCCTCTCCTGTTTGGTATCTACTTCTCTGCAGTGCAGGCTAACACAGAAGGTCTTTGGCTAACAAAGTTCACAGATGACTGCAAACTAGGAACCATAATCAAAACTCCTAACAATGTGGACATCCTACAAAAGAGCCTCACTGAGACAGATGCCTGGTGTCAAAGTCGTGACCTCAAGCTCAATGCCAAAAAGGGCATTGTCATCCCCTTTGGTAAAAACTCTGTACCCATGAACTACAACATAGGCTTTATTATACTTAACACCGAAGGTGTGATAAGAGACCTTGGGACACAGGTGGATAGCAGTCTCTCCTTTGATAATCACATTGCCACAGTAGTCAGGAAATCCTTGTACGTGGCACACCTCATCACAAAAGATTTCTCATCCAGAAAAAAAGAGGTCATTGTTCCCCTCTACTCATCACTCATTAGACCCATTATAGAGTACAACGCCCCTTTTGGTATGTACCTCACAAGACATCTACAACAAGTGGAAAGGCCGCAGAAACACCTCACAAAGAGGATTACCAGCCTCAAACAGATGCCCTATGCAGACCATCTCAAAAAACACCAGCTTTACTCCGTCGCATATCGCCTACTCAGAGGTGATCTCTGCCTAACATACAAAGCTATGTCAAACCCAGAGCTGTTGGACATGCTGCACTTAAAGAAATCCCAATCCCTCTGAGCTAAACACTCTAGGGACCTAAACCTTGTCACCACAATAAACAGAACATGCCAGAGGGATAGATTCCTGTCCCAGAGACTTCCCATACTCTGGAATAAACTACCTATCTATATCAAACAAAGCTCCTCATTAGCACTCTTCAAGAAAAATCTTGATGACTGGATGGGAAATAGGAAATTCACCCCGGGCATCACCTCTGTGGCTCTGCTTGACAGTGGCACAGGAAAATAATTTTCTTGGGTGGCAAAAGCCAGGGTACCTTTTTGGCTGGGCTTGTATATGCCCCAGGGCCGATAGCCTAGTACCTACCTATGAACCTATGAACCTACGCAGGTAAAAGCTGCACACTCTAAAGCCAAAAACACAGCATCCATGGGACCGGACAACATCCCAGGCTGCGTTTTACACGAACTTCAGAATGAACTGGCTCCACACTTAAGCACCATGTTCAATAATAGCCTCGCATCAGGCTTTGTGCCCACTGAATGGCACACAGCAACAGTTATCCCACTCCACAAAGGGGGAGCCACCACTGATCCTGGGAACTATCGACCTATTAGCCTGATGAGCCTGGTCTGCAAGGCCATGGAATGTATCATCATGGAACTCATAAACAAAGACATTGGTAGCCTCCAAACTTTGGATCCTACCCAGTTCGGGTTTGTGAAAGGCAGATCATGCCTTCTGAACCTGATCGACTTCTTTAAGGCAGTCACCAAAGCTGTAGATGAGGGTATGGTGGTTCACACAGCCTATCTTGACCTTGCCAAGGCTTTCGACATCATCCCCCATTCTGGAATTATAGCAAAACTCATTAAACTAGGTATAAATCCCTATGTCACAAGATAGGTTGCCAACTGGCTCACTGACAGAACCCACACTGTAAAAGTTGCAGACTCCAAATCTGACCTCAAAGCAGTGACAAGTGGAGTACCACAGAGTTCCGTCCTGGGACCTCTCCTGTTTGGTATCTACTTCTCTACTTCGCTAAACAGAAGGCCTCTGGCTAACGAAGTTCACAGATGACTGCAAGCTAGGAACCATAGTCAAGTCTCCAAATGATGTGGACATTCTACAGAAGGGCCTCGCTGAGACAGATGCCTGGTGTCAGAGCCATGGCCTCAAGCTCAATGCCAAAAAGTGCACTGTCATCCCCTTTGGTAAAAACTCTGTACCCATGAACTACCACATAGGCAGCAATCTACTTAACACCGAATGCATGATAAGAGACCTTGGGACCCAGGTGGACAGTAGTCTCTCCTTTGATAGTCACATCGCCACAGTAGTCAGGAAGTCCTTCTACATGGCACACCTCATCATAAAAGGGTTCTCATCCAGGAAAAAAGAGGTCATTGTTCCCCTCTACTCGACACTCATTAGACCCGTTATAGAGTACAATGCCCCTTTTGGACTGTAACTCACAAGACATCTGCAGCAGCTGGAAAGGCCACAGAAGTACCTCACAAAGAGGATTACAGGCCTCAAACAAATGCCCTACACTGACCGTCTCAAAAAACTCCAGCTTTACTCCATAGCATATTGCCTACTCCGAGGTGATCTCTGCCTAACATATAAAGCTATGTCAAACCCAGAGCTGTTGGACATGCTACACCTAAAGAAATCCCAATCCCTTCAAGCTACATGCTCCAGGGACCTAAACCTTGTCACCACAATAAACAGGACATGCTGGAGGGATAGATTCCTGTCCCAGAGACTTCCCATACTCTGGAACAGGCTACCCATCTGTATCAAGCAAAGTTCTTCATTAGCACTCTTCAAGAAAAATCTTGATGAGTGGATGGGAAATAGGAAATACACCCCGGGGATAACTTCTGTGTCTCTGCTCGACAGTGGCACAGGAAAATAACTTTCTTGGGTGGCGTAAGCCAGGGAACTTTGTTGGCTAGGCTTACATAGGCCTTTGGGCTGATAGCCTAGTACCTACCTATGAACCTATAGGAATGTTTTAGATCTCTCCACTTACCATGAATTTATACCCACTTTCAGCAATGCTGAACTTCTCATCTCACTCCTCAAACTGAATACGCACAAATCTGTAGCCATCATAGGTCCATACATACCATCTGGTGACAACATTCCCATCCTGGAAGACTATCTGTCCTGGATCTCGGCCATCTTAAGACTGGAAACAATCTTGCTATGATACATTAACATAGACTGGTAAAAGATAGCCCTAGAAAACCAACAAATTAAATTCAGCTATATGGTTTCTCTTAGTTGATCAAGACTCAAACTACAACTAACAAGGCTACATCTAAAGAATCCATCCTAGACTGGATTCTAACATCCACCCCAAACAATGTTGCCACAAGTGGCACCCTACTCAATAGCGTAAGTGGCCACCAGCTAAGCTACATAATCAGACACTGTAAACAGTCCCATAAAGTTCATCACTGTATCACAGACAAAAACCTAAGTAACATCAATAAAAAACCTTAACTTTCAGCCTGCTGCATAGTAACTGGGCTCCAATTGTTCCCCTTGATAAAGCAGAAGACACATTTAATGCAATAATTCTAAATATCCTGACAGAGTAAGCACCATTAATAACCAAAAGAGTTAAAAACAAACCAGTCCTTGGTTAATTAAAAAAGCAAAGCAACTCATGCAACTTAGATATAAATCCTGGAAGCCATGGCTACAAATCAAGTCTCAAACATCCCTACAACAATATAGGCAGTTAATGAACCATAGCAAACAATGCATAAACCAGGACAAAAAACTTATCACAGCAACATCCAACATTCATTGTCAAATAATCAGAAAAAAAACTTCTAGAAATCCATAAATACATTGCTCAATTCTGGAGAATCAACCCAACCGAGCCAAAACAATAATTCCTAAAGCATTGCTTCACAGTTTAATGTACATTTTATAAATTCAGTAGCCTTCCTCCTACAAAACAAAACTAATATAAATCCTGTCACTGAAGTCATAATAGACCTTCACACTCACTCCAGTGCCAACATCTACAATTAAAAGATACCTATGCATCCTTAAAAATAACAACCACTGCCTCTGACCAACTTCCATTAGAATACCTCAAACTCGTGGCAGATAGCCTTGCATATTCCATCTCAATTCCAATAAACTGCTCTATCCAAAAAAAATATGTCTCCACCCTATGGAAATATCATATATAATACCTCTCCATAAAGATGGCTCATCAACTGAGCTCACAGTCCAATTACCATTCTCTCACTCTTACCCAAAATCTTGGAAAGATGTATTCTTTCTCAACTTACTACATATATAACATCTTGTAACCTCCTGTCTCCTTCACAGCATAGTTTCAGACCCAATTACAGTACAACCACTGCCCTTCTAAGGGTCACAGATATGATAAATCACACCATAAACTTAGGTCTTCTAAACTCAGCCCTTTTTCTGGATCTGTCCAAGGCATTCAATACAGTCAATCATCACAATCCCCTAACTAAACTTTCTTCCTATGGACTATCCGCCTCCTCACTTAAATGGTTTCTTAGTTACCTCACTAATAGGTCCCAAGTAGTGAAACAGCAAGATGGTTTCCTACTCTTTCCTTCCTATATCTATTGGAGGCCCACAAAGCGCCATCCTAGGACAATGCTATTTAACCTCCTGGGACAATGCTGTTTAACCTTTTCATCAAAGACCTAAACATAGCAACCAAAGAGACCACCATAGTACCATACACTGATGACCCATGCTCCAAACACTCATCCAGAAATCTTTCTCCTCCATAGAAGTCCGCTCGACAACTCACAACTCCCACTGAATAAAAAAAAAAAACAGCTATTATTGTTCACCCCATCTATCTTCTACTCCTAGAAACCTACCTTTAACATACCATCAACCAACAAGACCAATACAGAACTGATATCTCACACCAAACTACTAGGCGTGACTATAGAGGACCACCTGAAATTTGATCTCCACCTTCAGCAAGCCATAAAGAAGACACACCAAAAGCTAGACTGCCTCTATAGAGGCAAACATTACCTCTCTGACTTTGCTAGACAAAACATAGTCACTTCTTTTCTCTTCCCTACCCTGTTATATGCCTGTCCTATCCTAACAACTCTCAAGTCCTCTCTGTCAGCCAAACCAAAACAATGCTACAATAAAGCAGCCACATTCGCAACCAAACTGCCAACTAACCAACAATATAGATTACATCATTGCCTCTTTGTAAAACAACTAAACTGTCTAGCACTAAATAATTCAAATTACTGCACAACCCTGAAAAATTCCTATCTTTTCACTCCATCATTCGACCTTATACTACTCAGAGACCTCTATCCTCCACTGACAAATTATTATTCACCATAACTAAACCTAACAGCAATGCAGGATACTCACTGTATTCACACTGCGTTACTAATAAGTGGGAATACCATCCCAGTCCATGTGAGAACATCCTGCAACTAGAAATATTTTAAATGCCTGCTGAAGCAACACCTAATAGATGAATAGCTTTGCACCTGTACCACCCCTGGTTAATCTGGTACTAATATAGCTATATGATTTCTTGCCATACTTCTCTGTTGCATAAAATCTGATGGACTATTATCACAATTATACCCTCCTCTGTCATCTCATCTCATTTATCTTCCCTGTGCCTCCTCTCCGTCTTCCTTTGTTTGGGCTGCTCTAACCCTTTATTTTATCTTCCTATGTCCTAGAGTTTGAATAAGTCTTTATATTAATAAACTCCCCTGAAAAAGGGCATTGCTCAATTGGATTTTCCCATTAAACAAATGCCAAGAAATAAAATAAAACAAGTATTCATTCATTTGCTCCTATTATCCTCTTTTCTCCTGACATCCCAGTTTTAAATCTTAGTGTGAATCTTAATATAAATCATTTTTTTTCTTTAACAAAAGAAAAAAAAGAGCTGCATTATGTAACTAATGACATTCTGAATTAAATATCAGTTCTACTGTGGCTAAATATAATGGATATGAAAATGAAAATACTCATACAGTTTGGTCACAGTAGGTAAACCTTTATGAAAAATTATTCAAAAAGATTACACAGACTATAGATAAACATTTTTTTCTGATTTTTCTAGTAATGCAGACTATTACGTTTCATATGAATAATTAGATGAGTCATCAAAGCTTTCTGGAGTACGTGTCAAAGTTGTATAGACTAGCCAAAGATTTCCAGGTTGAAGGAGGCTAGCAAATTGTTTTAAGCAGTAGGTTCATATGTGACATATGTTGTGAAAACCTACAAAGCAGACATCGCTCTAAGGAAATGTTGATACTTGACCAAGCATTACATGTAGCAATATTTGTGGAAACAATATCCATAGTTCCAATACATTTATACCAAGGTGTAGTTCATACGTTCATGGTTTCACATCAAGTCCATAGCCTAATAGACTCAAGAAGATTAAATGCAGTTGTCCCATGTTTAAACTTAAACAGACGTATGAACTCCTTTTTAAAGATAGATAGTGAATTTCAGTTTTTCAAGGGGAGTGAGAGTTTGTTACAAACGTGAGTGACTTGTTCATTAATAAACTGGTCCCCTGTGCTACTATTGTTAATAGTGATTTTAATGTTGAATGTGTTTAAAAGGTTACACTTCAGAATCTCGAATTTCAGTAATTCAAGACCATGAAGCCTAAAACCAGAATGCTGAAAGTGCATAAGAGTGAATTTGAATATCTCGAATCCGCGCTTATGCATTTCCGGTGTGTCGCGTGCAGTGTTATGGTGCCTGAAATTGCAGGTGAGTGAGTGTTTGTGCGTGTTTTGTACGTTGTATGTGTGGGTAAGGGTAGGGAGGTGTAAGTGTGAGTGTTGGAGTTGTTGATGTTTGTGTATTTGTGATGTGTATTTGTGTGAGAGCGAGGGAAGGATGGTGTGGTGTGAGTTTTTTTTATGCTATGTGCGACCTCAGAGTTGGTATATATAAGTAGGGGGGGGTGTGGGGGCACAGCTTATCTGTAGTGTAGGGTTGTATGGTTGTGTGCTGTGAGTGGAATGGTATGTGTGTTATGTGGTGCATGGTGTATGTATGTTTGTGATTGTGTGATTTGGGATTGTGGGTTTCGGTTTTGTGAATGGTTCGACTTTATAGTCTCGGGTTACTGACATTCGGGATTTCAGTAATTTAAGATTATGAAGTGAAACCATTTAAACATGTGCTAACCTTTCACAAAACATGTTGTAGACACAGTGTTTCAAAGAGAAAGGGGTCATACACAGCACAGACTCTAAGGCATAGGTCCCCTCTCAGAAGGTAATATGAGAGTGAAGGCCATTCCTTAAGCCTGTAGAGATAAATCAGGTGTCTCTGTCCATCAGTTCTTTTGATCACGATCCTTTACACCATTTCAAGATTAACAAAGCATTTTGTTCAGATAATAGAGAATGGGGCACTGTACTCAAGGAGGAGCAGAACAAATAAGAAGAAAAAGGAAACTATAACCTCCCTAGATGAAATGGCTATCACATTGTGAATAATATAGGTAACACAGAACCCTAATCTACTCCTGCAATGACATGCTGATCAAAGTAAAGATTTCTAAACATGAGTGTACCAAAGTCCTTCATGACAATATCCAGTATACAGATTATTTGCTTCCCTAATGTGATTATGCTGCATTTGTGAATATTTAGACTTACAGCATTGCTTTTACACCATGGGTGGGTTACAACTAACTTCTGATGGAGTACTGGTATATCTGTTGGTGAGAAGGCAATTGTAAGAACGCCTGCAATCATCTGCAAATCTGATCATTCAAAGACTGTTAGTGTCAACCAGACCATCTTGGAAAAAGTTACAAAAAAAATACTCTCACAGTATCTCATTGGTAACTTCTACTGGCAGTGACAGTTGGCTGTCTATCCTTGTTATTTCATTTTTTTCTGGAGAGTCTTTAGGCTATTCAGTGCATCACACAGAGGATTATGGTCAGCTCTTTAACCATAACTAGCTTGTTAGGTTCTTGAGATGTTGATGAAAATAAATTCATCTTGAGAGTGGAGTGAAGCAAACCTCAAGAGGTAAATCTTGGCATTCATTTGAAATCACACAACAAGTGAGCTATGGCTGGAGATACCCCATTTCATGATTATAATTCTTTGTACTAGAGAGAGTCTTAGCTGCCATGACCTACTAATAGTTAATGAAGCATTAAAGTGCAGACATGTGAAGTGCCTCACAGTTCTGAAAGCTGTAACACACTTAGCTCTGGCACTCATATAGTCAGCCAACTGCTTTAGAGGTCATTAGACACTTCATTCTACAACACTTTTGTTATTTGTGTAGCAGCACAAAGTTTATTACAGTTTTAAAGCTGTTAAATAATTGCCATTGCTGTTCTGCAGAGGCTGCAGTGTAAGACCCAGTCATAACAGTTGTTATGATTGGGTCTTGTAACAGAGAAATGCATAACCAGCTTATCTTTTTGACAATTTCAGGGGTAGTCAGTTAGATCCAAAGTACTACATTAGTATTAATTCTGATATTTTAATGCCAAGTCAACATGCTTATTATTTTTAACCTGGTGTGTGATAATAACCTACCTTTGTTATGGAAATCCAAATAGATGAAAATGTTGGTCCACATCTAGTGATTGTTGTGTCCCTGGTTTCTCCACAATTCAGTGACTCAGGATGAGTCAGATAAGGCATGAGGATGATACTGTTTCCTTAAAGTGTGCCATGTTAACAGGAGCAAACTAATAGCTCCTCTTTACCTACCATCCACTCTGCAACCGAGCATGCTCCTACAAATTCTTGTTTACTCTTTGTTGGGATTTTCAAGCTGGCTGGAGAGGGATGGCCTCAACATTTAAGTAAAAAAATGTGTCTGTGGCACTAGCACAAAAATCCCTCTATGTTATTAGAGGTTTGGACTTCACTCAGGTGGTCACTTCTGTCACCTATTTATTTTGAGCTTATTCTGGATTAGTATTCCAGTTTTGTGGTTCCACATCTGAGCTGGTGGTAGAACCTGGTGTGACACAAGGGAAATACTGACAGCCCAGCTATCTGGAATTTTGTAAATAGTTTTATGTAATTTGTGAATAACAGCATGATGCAATTGCTTGTGTTACCAAATGTATTAGAACTATATGTTGTGTGTATATTAAGCTACTGGTACAGAAGTATGTGTTGAACATGGTTTGTACAGTACTGAGCTTCAAGGATGTGTCCACAGTGTACCCTACTGGAAAAGAAAATAAATGTATATAAACTATATACCTGTGCAAATGTATGTTTTAATAGCAGAAACTGGAACATACAGAGTTAACTTGCAAGAAAATAAGTTGAAATTAAATTGTTTTACAATTGTGTTATAAAAGTAAGTTTCAACACAGCAAGGAGATGGATGTCTAGAACTAGGGTGCCTTCTGCATTGTTTTGTAAGTGTTTTATTATTTTATAATAGTCCAAAACAAATACCAGTAATGAGACAACCAGGCTCATCATAAAATCAAATATAGATCCAGATATTTATTGGCAACACAAAAATCTAATACTGGGTCAACCTTCAGAACAGACCAATGCTTACTAAAGATCTCAAAAAGCTCCCTATTATCCTGGGTAAAGAACAAGGTGACCCTAAGTTGTTCCATGGGCTGTTTTAATGGATTTTTATGTATTGTCACTTTAACCTAATCGATGCTCATTTGTGATTTGATGAATTTGAAAGAAGAAGTTTATATAAGGAGTGTTGTATGTTATATGTGGTTATACGGTCTGAAGAAGCTCTTTAGCGAAAGCACTTACCTACTTGACTTTTGTGTTGCCAATAAATATCTGGATCTGTATTTGATTTTATGAAGAGCCTGGTTGTCTCATTATTGGTATTTGTTTTGGACTCTTATCTATTAATTTGTTCATAGCGAGACTTTTATCCTGTGGGGGACTTTTGTACTCTTTTATTATTTTATGTTTTCTAGCAACTGCAAACATCTGAAGGCTATGTAATTTTCACAATGAGATGTCAAATGCTACAATGGGGGGTTTAGCCTGGGAACTGAAGTAATTTGTCAAAAAGTGATGTCAGCCAAACTAACTGAGCAGTAATATTTGATATTAATTTAAGAACTCTCTCAGACTGAGACTTTCCATTTTGTATTTTGTCTTGGACCTAGCAAGAACATCCACTCATCAACATCTGCACTTGCCTTGCTGTATGTAAGATTTGGGGCATACTATCTCTTTTAGATATCGATAGGAATATAGTAAAGATTAGTTTAGATGTTTTTTGTATTTATTTGAGACTGTCCTGCAATGTTGTTTTAAAATATTTCTTGTGATTTTGAACTCTGAAGTTACTGTATTGATTTTACTGAGTATTGTTTTGTTCTTTTATTATTTATTATTAAATATATTTAAACCCATCTTTGTAGCTGATACTTGTGAGACATATTTAAGCTCTTAGAGTACTTGAGGGACCCAATTCCAAATACCTTTGGCTAGGGTTTACCTTGACTGGGAGTGTGGAAAAGGAAGCTAGCAAGTAGATGTGTTTGAGGATATCCCTGCAGATGTCCTGATAGGGAATGAGTTTGATAATGCAGTACTCTGTGTGCATGGAGTTACATGCAGTCAGGCTTGGAGACAAGCATGTGGGTCTGGTAGCCTAGGTGAGACCCAGACAGACTGCACACTTGCACCCAGGACTGGTGAGGCGGTTACTTCATGGAGGGAGTTACCCTGTAGCAGTGAAACTGAAGGAGAGTCACGGCTGCTTGTGGTACTGATGTTCCCTTGGACAGAGTGACTGCAAGGGCAGAAGTGCATAGAAGTACCCAGGCTGAAAGTGAGGCACCGCTGTCAGAGAATACCAGACCTCATGTGGAAGGGGAGCTGGGAAGGGTTACTAAGAGAGAGTTGAGCCAGGCTCAGCTCTCTGACCCTACACTGCAAGGCCTGAGGGAGGTAGCTCATGAGGCACCTGATTCTCAAGAGAAGGGGGAATCTGTATACTGTGGCAAAAGGTTACTGTACAGAGAGAGATCCCTGAGGGAGGGCTACAGAGTGAGAGAATACAGCAGTTGGTAGTACCCAGAGTCTACCATTTGGCACTTCTAACCATAGCCCATTATATTCCCTTTGCAGGTCATATGGGCATAAAGCATACCAAAAGACGTATTATGCAAAATGTTTATTGGCCTGGGATTTCCAGAGATGCAACAGGGTACTGCAGGACCTGTGAGTAGTGCCAAAAGGTAGGCAAGGCAGGAGACAAGGTGAAAGCTCCTTTGATACCTTTGCCTGTGATTGAGGAGCCATTTTAGAGGGTAGCTATGGATTTTATGGGGCCTCTGAGTACCCCAAGTTCCACAAGGAAGAAGTATATCATAGAGGTAGTAGAGTATGCTACCAGATACCCTGAGGTGGTGGCCCCATCCTCCATTGAGGCAGAAAAGGTGGCAAATGCTTTGTTAGAGATTTTCAACAGGGTAGGTTTTCCAAAAGAAATACTGACTGACAGAGGTGCCAATTGCACTTCAGACCTGCTGGCTTGTCTGTGGAAGCACTGTTGGATGAAACACCTAAAGACCACCCCTACCATCCCCAGACTAATGGTCTTTTTGAGAGGTTAACCTCTACACTCAAATCCTTGCTGTGGGCATTTGCAGACCAGTTCAAGGGGGAGTGGGACAAATATTTGCCCCATCTGTTGTTGGTTCACAGAGAGGTTCCTCAAAAATCCACAGATTTTTCACCCTTTGAGTTGCTGTATGGCATAGGGTGAGGGAATCTCTAGATTTGATTCAAGATGAATGGGAGAGTGAGTGTGAAACCCACAAGGAGTCTGTTGTGGCATATGTCCTAAACCTCAGGACAAGGATTACGGAACTCATGGGCTTGGCCCAGGAGAACCTGGCAGAAGCCCAACAGCAGAAAAAGGTCTGGTATGACAGGAATGCTCGAGCTAGAGAGTATACTGTATGGCAGCAGGTAGTGGTTCTCATTCCTGTCACACACAACAGGCTGCAGACAGCTTGAGAAGGACTCTTCAAGATGGGTAGGAAGATCAGTGATGTTAGCTACATGGTAGAACTGCTAGGCAGGAGGCAGGGGCACAAACTGTACCATGTTAATATGATGAAACCTTACCATGAAAGGGAATCTGTTGTGTTAAGTATCTGCATTACAAGTCAGGAGGAGTCTGAGGGGGATCTATGGCTACAGGGAGCTAGCCAGCCAGTTTGCAAATTACTGTGGTGGAGCCTAGGGTTGCAGGCATCTGATGGGACAATGCAGCACTGTACTGGGGTCAGCAATGCCAAGGCTGGAATCTCAAGACAGAGAATGGAGTAAGGTATCCCCAGATAGTTAGCCCTCTCAAGCAACGTTTCTCAAGGGTCACTTGAAAAACTAGCTTGGGTTTTTTTTTTGGGGGGGGGGTGTCACCCAAGGGAAATATTGCCAGCCCAGCTATCTAGAATTTTGTAAATAGTTATATGTCATTTGTGAATACCAACATGATGCAATTGCCTGTGTTACCAAATGTATTAGAACTATATGTTATGTATATATTAAACTACTGGTACAGAAGTGTGTGTTCAGCAGGGTTTGTACAGTACTGAGCTTCAAGGATATGTCAGGATGTCTAGAACTAGGGTGCCTTCCACATTGTTTTGTAAGTGTTTTATTGTTTTATGTCACCTAGCAACTGCAAACATCTGAAGGCTATGTATTGTTCACAAGGGAATGTCAAATGCTACAATGGGGGGGGGGGGGTAGCCTGGGAACTGAAGCTAGGTGACAAAAAGTGATGTCATCCAAGCTAACCCAGCAGTAATGTTTGATATTAATTTAAGAAAACTCTCAGAGAGAGACTGTGCATTTTGTATTTTGTCTTGGACCTAGCAAGAACATCCATCCACTCATTATTATCAACATCTGCACTTGCCTTGCTGTGCTGTAAGTAAGATTTAGGGCATAGTATCTCTTTTAGATATAGATATGAATATAATAAAGATTAGCTTAGATGTTTTCTGTATTTATTTGAGATTGTCCTTCAATGCTGTTTTAAAATATTTCCAGTGATTCTGACCTCTGAAGTTACTGTGTTGATTTTACTGAGTATTGCCTTGTTCTTTTATTATTTATTATTAAATATATTTAAACCTATCTTTGTGGCAGATATTTGTGAAGCATATTTAAGCTCTTAGAGTACTTGCATATGTATTTGGTGACACTGTATAGGCCACTCCTAAATAGCCTTGCAAGTCTTGGTCAGACTACCATTTGGATTAATAGTAACATTACACAGCAGGATTGTTTACCCTTTGTAAGGGCCTTATAGTAGTTGATAACTAGGGGTTAGTGGCAGTGGAAATTACCTTATAGTTTGGGCAGAATGGGACATAGCTAGTAAACCTGTGTCAGCCTTCCCCAAGTATGTGTGTGTGTGTGTGTGTGTGTGTGTGTGTGTGTGTGTGTGTGTGTGTGTGTGTGTGTGTGTGTGTGTGTGTGTGTGTGTGTGTGTGTGTGTGTGTGTGTGTGTGTGTATGTGTGTGTGTGTGTGTGTGTGTGTGTGTGTGTGTGTGTGTGTGTGTGTGTGTGTGTGTGTGTGTATATAAATCAAATCTCAAAGTGTGTGTGTGTCAGCTACTTGGGCAGGGACACAAAGCACTGATTTGACAGAGAGGGTGCTGGAGGTCATGGCTTAGCCCTTCAACTGAGATTTTAACCCTACAGCTGTGACAGTGGGGATCTGGAGAAAGAGGGAGAAACCACCACCAGACTGACTTTGATCTCTGTGTGCTTTTACAGAAAATTGTACTTTACTGTGTGTACTTGTCATCTTCCCAATGTGTACATCCCCCAGCTGTTGCCAGTGGTGAGGATTGAGGCTCCTTGATTACTGGGCTAGTGTAGGGCCACCCAGACTTGAACTGATGGAATGAAATAAGTGCGTGCTGTAACTGCTGCCAAGAATCTAAATGGCAATGTTCAGATCTGCTCTGAGCTACAACAGAATGGCATTAAATATACTGATCCCAAGGATATTGCCAATATCCTGGCAGATCAATTCAGTGCCAACTTCACCCCCCTCTCACCCCCTAAAGCGGCCATCTCAATACTGAAAGATTGCCAAATTCTGGTAATAACGGCCACACAGGTAAAAACCACATTCTCCAAAGCTAAGAATACAGCATCCATGGGACCAGACGACATCCCGGGCTGTGTACTACATGAACTACAAAATGAACTGGCACCTCACCTAAGTGTCATGTTTAATCATAGCCTCACCTCAGGCTTCGTGCCCACTGAATGGCACACAGCTACAGTTATCCCACTCCACAAGGGGGGATCCACCTTGGATCCTGGGAACTACCACCCCATCAGTCTGACAAGCCTAATCTGCAAGGCCATGGAATTTATTATCATGGAACTTATAAACAAAGACATTGGCAACCTTCAAACACTGGACCCCACCTAGTTTGGGTTTGTGAAGGGCCAATCTTGTCTCCTGAACCTGATTGACCTCTTCAAATCAGTCTCCAGAGCTGTGGACAAGGGTAAGGCAGTCCACACAGCCTATCTGGACCTATCAAGGCCTTTGACGCCATCCCCCACTCTGGGATCATAGATAAACTTACTAAACTGGGGATTAATCCCTTTGTCACTCGATGGGTTGCCAACTGACTTACTTACAGAACCCACGCTGTAAAAGTAGCCGACTCCAAATCCAATTCCAGACAAGTGACAAGTGGAGTACCTCAGGGTTCAGTCCTGGGACCACTCTTGTTTGGCATCTACTTCTCTGAAGTACAGGCCAACATTAAGGGACTTTGGCTAACAAAGTTCACAGATGACTGCAAACTAGGAGCCATTATTTAATCCTCAAATGAAGTGGATATTCTACAAAAGGGCCTTACAGAAACAGATGCTTGGTGCTAGAGCCCTGGGCTCAACCTCAATGCCAAGAAATGTATAGTTATCTCCTTTGGGAAAAAACATGTACCCATGAATTACCACATAGGTGGCAGTACACTAAACACCAAAAGTATGATAAGAGACTTAGGGACACAGGTGGACAGTGGTCTCACCTTCGATAACCACATTGCCACAACAGTCAAGAAATCCTTCTATGTGGCACACCTCATCACTAAGGGCTTTTCATCCAGAAAAAAGGAGGTCATTGTCCCACTGTACTCATCCCTCATTAGACCCATTATAAAATGCAATGTCCCATTTGGTACGTACCTCTCAAGACATCTGCAACAACTGGAAAGGCCGCAGAAATACCTCACTAAAAGAATCACAGGCCTAAAGTAGATGCCCTATGCTGACCGTCTAAAAAACACCAGCTATACTCTGTCACATATCGTCTACTCAGAGGCAATCTCTGCTTAACATACAAGGCCATGTCAAACCCAGAGCTGATGAACATGCTACACTTAAGGAAATCCCAATGCCTCAGAGCCATATGCTCCAGGGATCTAAACCTTGTCATCACAATGAACAAAACATGTTGGAGGGATAGCTTCCTGACCCAGAGACTCCCCAGACTCTGGAATAGACTGCCCATACATGTCAAGCAGAGTGCCTCTTTGGCCCTCTTCAAAAGGAACCTTGACGATTGGATGGGAGATAAGAAATTCACCACGGGGATCATGTCAGTCACCCTGCTAGACAGGGGTCCAGGAAAATAAATATTGTGGGAAGAAATAGCCAGGGAATTGTTATGGCTAGGCTTGTATAGGCCCTAGGGCCAATAGCCTAGTACCAACTTATAAACCTATGAACCTAAGTCTGCTCCTGCCTTCCATCAGTTCATTTTGGTGCCTTGTACGGGTGGTGCTTATAGCCAGTTGTAAGGTCTTTTTGTGGTCATTGGATCTGGCTGCCCCATTTCATATATGACCTCCTCACATCATCTCTCGTGAACCTTGATGTGACATCGGGCTCCATGAAATATGGAGAGTGAGTTGGAGATGTATGCATAAAGGACAAATGCAGGCATCATTGTTAACAAGCTTAGATTTGATGAACACTATGCTGCTTATCAGAGATCTCGCATAAAAAAGCATTGTTTCTATCAAGTGAGAACTCTGCTGCACCTAACTGACTGGTCACACTTGTTTTTGTGGTAGACAGAATTAGTAATGTGACCTATATATCTAACCTTACAACACTTTCCTTCAAAAAAATGAGAGCTAGCCACTCAGTTCTTTTCAGCTAAGTTGGTATCATAACAGATTTCCACTATATGTTCAAGGGAAGATTGCAGTATCTATGGAGAGATTCATCAGTCTTGGTGTGAATTTCAGTGGTTAGAGTACTCTGAACTCATCTCTCTGGTTTCAAGCTTGTGATCTGTTACTAGTGGCTTAGACACCTATCAATAAGACTGACTCTTGCCTGCTTTGATAGGCTGGACCCTGTAATTTAGCAGATAATATCTTCTTTGACTAATGGGGTTTCTCTGTATTGATTAGTGGAGGTCTTGGAAACCACTGTTTTGAAGTCTTCTCTCGATCTTGGCAGTATGGATAACTACCATCCCATCTTTAAGCTTCCATTTTTTGGAAATGTTATTGAAAAGGCTATTTATTTGCACCTTGATTCAATTCTGCTGGTATATTAAGTTTTATGATGTACTTCAGTCTGGTTTCTGCATTAGATGCAGTAATAAGACTGGTATTAATCAGGTCCTGAATTACCTTGTAATGGAGGTAGATCAATTACAGTTAATTTCTTTTTCATGTCTCCTCAGAATTTCATATGGTAGACCACAATATTGTTTTGGACCATCTGTGGGTATACTACAGGGCTTTGGGTACCATTCTGCATTGCTTTGCTTCCTGCCTTTCAGGGAGTATCAAGTGGATAGCATCTGGTATAAATATCTTATTCAGTGACTCTGTCATCTCTACAGTCCTACATTCTGAGATGCTGGGTCTCCTGCTATTTTCCATATACATACATCCGTTGGGAGAAGCTGTAGGGAACATGTCTTTAGTATACTGCTAAGTAGGTAGTACACAGTTTTACCTACGCCTTCCTCAGGACAAATTGTTTATGACTTTTCATGACTAATTTTACTGTACTTTATTTGTGCACCATACAATGCCACTGACATATTAATGTAGTTCATTTCATTTATTTTATTAGAATGATGCTTGGGCTCAGGCATGAATCTGAACTTCAGTCTGAATTGCAATGCCTTCTCAAGACCCAGACAGACTGCAGACACCAGACAGCTGTGACTTCCCTAAAGAAGGTGACCAAGTTTACAGGGCATAATCTGCCATTACTAAACTCATATTGTTATATTGTTAGGAGTAGTAAATTATCAATATCCTACTGAATTAGGTCCATGGCTATTCTGTCTCTCTATAAAACCTTACAGATGATACTAGTTAGACTGGAAGGTCTATTGTTTCCTGGATCAGATGTAGATTCATTCTTGTAGATAGGAACTAGTGTGGCCTGTTGCTATCTTTCTAGGAAACAACTGGTTATGAGACTGTTTTGTTCATTTTGGATGACTGTTTACAATGGTTTGACTAAGCCACTTGTTAGAATGGTTTATAGTTCATATCAGATGAATTTAAAATGTTTGGTATAAAGTGGCCTTTAAGAACTTTATCTGTACATATTTTTAGCAAGTAATATATGATCGAACTGAAAAAATATATAAATATTCAAGAATATTATTAAAAGTGTAACTCCTGATGATAAGCCTCCTGTCTTGTGTTGACAAGACAGATAATTTTAATTTCGGTTACTGCAACAACCATTAATTATCATATTATTTTCAAACATAAAACTGAGGTCTAGACTTGATTTAGGCAAGCCTGATATGCCTAATGAGAGCACTGCACAGACTTTCAACTCATGAATGAGACATCACAGGAAAAAGTTTTACTTTGAGACAACAAATGTTGACCAAAGAATAAAGAAGTGATAAGTGGCAACTGGATCATTTTTTTTTAAGAACTTGGTCTCTAATATATGCTTCTAGTCTGGTACATGGTAAATGCAGAAATCATATAGACCAGCTAAGAACTGCATAACAAACCTGTGGAGCCAATTGCTTGGCAGATGACTGCTGATGAGACACCTGATGAGTATGGAGGTAACAAGAATTGTGACGGCTGTACACCCCCCATCATTTGGTACAATACATGATAACCATCCTATTCTGAGACTAAGCAATGACTATAGCCATACTCCTAGACAAATCTTTGAACCGGTCCTTATCTAGGAGAGAATTTTGCAATTACTTTATCCTGGCAAAGAAGGAATGTGAATAGTGAGTACACAGACTGGCCTGAGAATGTATTTTATGAACTATTGTTCAACGGATATTTCAATATTAGCAAACTGTTATAATGTGTAGCAGTTAACACTGATGCCTCACAATACTTTGTTAAATAGTTCATTTCATGGCTGGCATGTCTTCTGTGTCCAATATGTATGCCCTCCCTGTTTCTATGTATGGCGTCACTGGATTCTCTGGTTTACTCTCATATCCCAAAGATATGCTGTAGGTGAACCTGTGATCCACTATAATGCCTGTAGGTGTGTATGCCTTGTGTGAGTCTGTGTGCACATATTGTGATAAACTGGCTATCCAATCCAGAATTTGTTCTGGCTTGTCCTTCTGCGTGTTGTAATAGACTTCGGCTCCCCATGACACCAAATTAGAATGAGGGGTAATTAGAGAATGAATGGATAAATAAATGCATCAATTAATTAATTAATGCATAATACACTACAGAACAGCAAACAGAGAGGTGATAGAAGCCTCATGACACAACCTAAGTGTAATAACTCCACAGGAGTGCATGAAATAAAGGAGATATTACTTGAAGCTAAAGGAAGGAGAGCTGTGAGCAAATAATTATATATAAAACAGTAGCACATACCTGATACAGCCTTCAGCAGAGGTGATGAGGCAAAATTGTAATAAGCATCCAAAGTATATGACGCAATCCAAAAGGAAGCTAAAAGACAACAAGCTATCTTTATTTGGCATAAGTATTTGAGCTTCTTCTATAGAGGGAAAATAGCCTCTCTGTTCTCTCTACATAATTGACATACCATTCCACTAATAATACTTGACCTGGACCACAGAGGATGCAACGTCTTTGCACATTAAAAACATCTTGTACAGTTCTGTGGAATCTAATGCCCCACACTATAGAATATAGCAAAGCCTGCCCCATGACAAAGGGATGGAGACCTTTAGAGCCCTTGAATATCAGGGCATGGTCTAATAGAAAAAAGGAGGGTCAAGTAATTTTTTAATATAAAAAATGATTATCAGTTTTATGTTAGGAAACTAAAATGTTTTCATGTTTCAACTTTCTTGTCTTCATTAGGAGGACCAAAAATTAAATATGTGGTATTTTCACAGAAAACACACCCTAAATGAACAATGAAAAAAAAAAACAATAACATTATAGTCATCAGTTATAATCTGCAGTACTCACGCTATTAAACTGTCACCTCAGTCTATTAATAGACAGCTAGGATTAAATATATGCATTTATGTGGTAATGCACTTTTGTTATTGCATACTCTCCTAATCATAAAATGTCTTGCTATGGTAATGAAGATACAGTTACTTCCCTGCCTCGACATCTGCTATTATAATAAAAAAGGACAAGTTCAACGTCGCCTGAAATGGCACAATAATAAGGATCAGTCATTATGCTAAATATGTAAGAAATTAAAGCTTAAAATTACATCCTGTCATGTTGCATTGTTAAAGCAGCCACATCTAATTTAAATGATTACTATACATTATTGTTTAAAGTGGTTCATGTTTTCAACATTAGACAGTTCCGTACAGGAGTTACTCCTAATAAGACTGAATTCATCTCACATAGCTAATTTAATTTTAAACCGCAATCAGAATGAAATAGACATAATTACTATATAGTATGTACTATAGCCATTACATTATTACATCTTTATACTTAAAACTTGCAATTAACAAAATAATAGAACATAGAGGATTATAAACAGGTCATAGCTTATAACTAGTCAATGTGTTTGAGAAATAGATTTCAAGAACTTAATTTTATGATAATACCCAAGAGGTGAATTTCTTGAAGTCTATTTCTGGAACGCATAAACTGTATCTATCAGTGATTCATTTGATTTTTGTCAATACATTGTACCTGTTCCCCTTATACCTGACAGAGAATAGGACTAAAGCTATTGGTAGTGTAAAGCCATTTAGATACTTGACTAATATGTTTTTTGTTATTTAAAACCCAGCCTATGGTGACAGCAGAAAATGAAGGGAGGAAGTTGTACTTCACAGAATGAAGAGTGTTTCAGAATAAGTTTAGAGAGAAGCTGTAACCTCTATCTTACGTATCGGTAAGATGCTTATCCATATTACATGGGTGATATATGCAGGGCATGCTTACTTGACCAAATGTATGTGGGTCTCATATAGAGAAATAGGTGGAGGGCTAGCATTCTGTGTCTGACTCATGATCAGAGTATTATTATGTTATATGGCACAGTCAGGCTATGCTGCTTCTCTGTGACTGAATAGATGAAAAGTATTTTCTTTTCAGTTTTGAAGTCATTTGTCTCTGCGTGTGAGCGTTTTTGAAGGTTGTTAAGAGTGAGATTGTTATGCAAGGACCTCATGATTACAAGGATATTATATCCTCATTTTATGAGCATAACAAGAATGCTCCCTATTTTACAAATAATTAATTTATGTTCTACTTCTCCTGACTTCTGAATTATAGTAACTCCTCCCCATGGAAGCAAAGCTATGTCTTCCTGCATCGTGCAAAATGGGATTGCATATTCAAGGACTGCAAGTGCAATCCTTGGAACTGATAATATTAGGTGCAATTTAGGGAAAATGTACAATGAGCCAGAAAGTGTTGTGCTCAGAGAATTCTATTTTCTCTGAACTTAGTGTTAGTATATAAGGTTGCAGGGGTGGGAGGAAGGTTCAGCCACATATTGGGGATGCAGGAGGCCTGCAAAAAATGCTTTTAATGTGTGACAACTTTCAAGTTCTTATTTCATAGGAATTGCACTTGGCTTTTCATAGCTTCAGGACCTGTACTATAGTATCCCAAATTTCCAATAGGACAGCAGCATCCATCTCTTTTGGTGGCACTGTTTTTAAAAATCACAGATATTCTTACAAAAACGTTTGTGTTCCTAGTTGTTGTAATCAAATGCATATCATACAATGATTTGAATTGGCAGAAAACTGTAAGCTGAATAGGTCTCAATACAATGCACAATCAATGTCATTGCAGAGATGACAGCCACTGGCCTGGTACTATTTCCTTTGTATCAGACTCTGGGTTCCAAAATTTGAGGCAGATATTAATGAAAAAAATGAGTCTCTAGTATCAAGCCAAATCAATTTCCTAGTATCAAACAGTATCAAACAATCAATATGTATTTATAATGCTTCTTCTGAAAAGTCTCATAGCGCAGAACAGTAAAACATGGAACAGTTGTAACAAAAATGTGCATAAAGTATAAATTAAGCAATTGCTACTCAAACTCAAATCATCTGGGTCATAATCACAACATTCTTCCCCTATGCAGGGAGCTGGGCAGAACTATGTACCTTTGTTTGCATACTAATTTCCCCCTGACATGATCAATATAATTTTTATACCAGTTTCTCCATGCTGGTGATCTATGCCTACCTTGTAAGAGTACCATGTTAAGCAGAAAACACTACTGTACAATACTTTAGTATGCAAAAACTAATGTACAAAGTTAGGGTTTTTCTTAAAGACTGAAACTATGGTACCTTGGGTTCCTATTTTCCTCAAAGTAGAAAGTCTGTGACCTTGAGTATTCATATTACCCTAAAGCAAGATCAAACCGTTTGGGGTGATTTTCTGTGGAAAATGACAAACACATTCATTAGCCAACTAATGTAATCATAGGATCCTAGGATCATAGGATCATAGGATCATAGACAATAACTAGGCTATTGGCCCTGAGGCCATTATAAGCCTAGCCAAGAGTTCAGCTCATGTTTCAAGAAATTAGCACCAAAGCCCCTGTCCAGTAGGGACACAGGTGGAATCCCAGGAGTGTATTTTCTTTTTCTCATCCAGTTATCCAGGTTACGTTTGATGTGGAGAGGGGATCTATTCCACAGATGGGAGAGTCTCTGGGACACAAATCTGTCCCACCAACAAGTCCTATTGATATCACAGACTAGGTTGAGGTCACGCATATGGGTTGCTCGGGTGGAACTTGACTTGCGGATATGCAGCAGTCCCAAGTTCTCATCTTATGAATCAAACAAACTATCCAATGTTATCAACTAAATTACATTTATTAGAAGGCATAACTAACATAATACATTTTTCCAGATTCATACCATTAGGAGAGGACAGTAAACTATTTGTAAATCAGAAGGAGAGACTGGAAGAAGCCAAAGCCAACAATTAATGAATGATGGTCAGACCAGGAAAATGATTTCATTAATATTTGAGGAACTATAACACCCGAATTAAGAAACAAATCAACTGAGTCACTATTAGAATGAAAAGGAGTAATAATTGCTAGATTATAAACAGATAATATTTAACAGATTATCTGTTATCAACCAAATCCAATTTTTCTGATGTTACTTTTCCCTGACTGTGTTTTCTATTAGGTATCACAATCCATAAACCTATTTTGTTTGCTCTCGTAGGTTGCTTCTATTTTTGTTGTGGTTGTATGACTGCAAAGTTAATAAATTTCAATCCGGGGATGTGAGAGTTGATGTTCCTCACACAGGACATAGGGAGGGTATAGGGAACTTATCCTCTGAAAAAAATGACACATGGTTTTGCAGTTTAGTGTAGAGTTAAATCTTGATGCTTTTAGACTAATGAGCTTGTATTAAGTGGAATGGAACTTAATTTATTGCAATGGATATGAACAGTAACAGCCTTAGTAAACTCCTAAGTTGAAAAGTACTGAAACAAAATTATCTGCCCTATGAACAGATCAGATATTTAAAGACCAGATATCAAAATTCTCTGAAATTATCCATTTGGGATATCTCAAAATTCTCTGAAATTATCCATTTGGGATAAGTTATCACTACATTAGTAAGAAGATCAATAATCATATGTAGGAAAATGTCAATATTAACAGGAAGGCAATAAATTAATAGATACTCGAAATGCACAGTTGTCATTATAAAGTTAAAAGTCCTTCAGATCTTGACAAAATACAAACCTGGACCTGAAACAAATGTTTTCTCCACGTCCTATATGATCACTCTGTGATGGTAAACCACAGTGAACTCAGCAGGAGATATCAGTCTGTAAGTGAGGGTCACCATTAATATCAAGCCAGGTCTGTATAAGAAAAGCAACACCAAAATCTTCACAAATATAACATTAATCCAATATTGTTACAAACAGATTGAGCATTACATAAAACAGCCTTATTACAACCCCAATATGGTGTGACCACATCTTAGAGGCAGAATGAATGGACTAGTAGCTAAAGGTATCTTAACAAGGTAAGAAGGATACCTTTCAAAATGAGGTTTCATACTTTAATATCTATGGTCAGGACTACAGTGACAACATATAACCTATCAAAACTATCTGAATTAATAGAAGCCAAGACTTTACCAACATCATTACCATGGTGCCTAACCCCCAAAATGTAACAAAGATTAACAATATCATGTGGATAATCAAAGGTTGGCCCATATTTAAATTAGTCCAAGAAGCAAGGATAAATAATATAAGCAATTACAAGATAAACAAATAAATATGTAATAACATATAGAAGAGAATGTCAAATAAAATAAAGTAAAAATTATACTTATCTTAAAACATCATAGCAATAAAATATCTGGTAAATCAAAAATGAATGAAAGTCTTTGGTTCGTAAAAAATAATCAAGATGGGCAACCCCATCTTTAGCAACAGACCACCACTTAAAAAAAAGCAAGGGAGCTGAATTTCATCTTTTATTGTTACGTTTTCGTGTTTTCATCCATGTACAACATTAGCCTTCACAAAAACTAAGTTACCCTGTCATGTTAACAACTCTTAAATATAAAGAATACAGCATTTGATCACCACTTCTCCGATGATTAAAAAGACATACAACACGTTAAATACAATTAATATGTAAAACTTTAAAAATCTTTATCAAACAACAAACTTTCAACTGCTAGAATACACTATTGAAATATACTTTTAAATTTATAATTTTGCTGAATGCAGTTTTAACACATTATTAAAAGAAACATTTCCATTTAGTTCTGGGTTTAGCATTGGGAGCTTAGTAGCATTAAATTTTAATTGCCACACTAGTTCATTATACCCTGGTAGATTTTCACAGAGGCAGTGCCTAGGACCTGGCTACATTTTTTTCCAAGACAAAAAAATAAAATCTTTTAAAATTATCATACATTTGGGCATGTTTAACCAAGGTATTTTTTTTCATTTTTCCTAATATTACAATTATCTTTGTATATTTGACCTGAAACACTTACTATGGAACTTAGATGCATGTCTTTAGAATGTGGGAGGAGGAGGAGGAAACCCAGAGGACCCAATGACAGAGACAGACACAGAACACAAACAACACACACAAGACCGCCGAGAATCAAGAAGAGAAGAACTTGCTCTTGCTGACAGCATTAAGCTGCTGCACACCTCGCCGCCATTAACTTGGTATCATTTGTGTACCTGTCTAATTTATAGAGTAGTATATCTGCTACTTGTTGTTTCCTGATTCTACTATTGTCAGATCCCATCTTCTCCACTGAAAGCTTCTGTGCTTATACCAATCTCATCAATAGTAGTGCAGGATAACACAAGTACAGAATTTAACCTATCCTGTATCTTTATACCTGTTCAAATGCTCTGGCCAATGTGTAATCTCACTCAGCTCTTGCCCCTTTTGTAGCCAGCTTGGTATCATTTTGCATTTTGAGACAATGTAGCAACCGCTTCATGCTTGCTGAAAACCCTTCATTGCCACTTTATAATAATTATGTAATGTAAGAGGTGTTAAGTATTTATCAAACTTGGAAGCTACTTTCTCACCTCAGACCCTATTCATTAAGCACCACACACATATAAGCACAGCACACAGCATCCCCAGTATACCAACTTATGCAGAGGTAGTCAAAAGAATACTTCTTAAGTATCCTAATTTTAGGACTAAAAGCACTCAGACATTTAGATTGTAGTGCAACACCCCCCACTTTCATGATACCCTCCTATAGCCAGTGTATGTACTTCTAAGAACCACAAGGGTGCTGACTGCAAGCTCTTAAGGTCTACTAAGTCTGTATCTACCAATGACAATGTTTTGCAAAGAGGGGACTCTATCATCATGTATACTGATACCACCCTCCCCAGGCTGGATAAGAATATGGAGCCAGTTAGCTGTCTTTCTGCAGAAAGGATTTAGGATGTGATAAGGACAGTCAAATTCCTCTGCATTGACAAATACAATTGCAATATGCAAGTGGCTTATGTGATGGTGAATGACCTTGGGCACACCACTCAGGGGGACATACAGAAGGATATGACAGATCTTGGTTATGCATGTGTCAGATGCAGAAATGACAGTAGTTTTGAGTGGTCTTTTGACATCTCCATGAATGTTGCAGAGATTCTAAGGCAAAACAACTGGCTTTAATACTGACTATGTAAGTGATGTTATTCTAGAAGAATCCAGTATGTATCAGCAAATAATGAGCTGTCTGACAAGCCTTCCTGCTTTGCTAGGGATCGTCTGTACTTCTCTTACCAGGGCTTTCACATTCTAGCAAAAAGCTTTACTGTCCCCATACTGCTGTTTTCAGTTGAGTCCATCTTTTTAACTTTTCAGTCAAGAAATTCTAAATTGGAATACATTTAGGTGGTTCTACTTGATGCTAGGAGTCTTAACAAAATGCCTGAATTTGAGGCCCTCTGTAACTTGAATACATTCATATATGCATAGTTACTGAAACAAGATTTCAGAGAAATTAAAGTACTTCCTCTATTCCTGGGTTTAGCACCTATTGTACCTTCAAATCCAGTGGCAATTACAGGAGAGCATCAGTATTTGTCAGGGAACCCAACAGCACATGGAAGTCCAAGTTATTTTAAACAGGGTTAATTATCACTTCATAGCTAGCTATAAATTACTCCTCATCTCCTCTGCCAACCATAACAACTATTGTAGTGTCTTAGCCAAATTCCTCATTAATCGATGTACATTTGCATTTAATAACTTCAATTAACTATCAGTAAATTGTCTGACCTAAACCACCAATGGGAGGCATGCCCAATGTTTTCTTGACTTTTTAAATAGTAATGCCTTAGAACAAATAGTTAACCTTCCTGCTAGAGGCCCCAGTATTCTTGTCCTTAACAATATGATTCATCATCCATTATTAAATCAGACCACAGATTCATGACCTTTTCCTATAAAATTGGTGGCACTTCCCATGCAAATACTTTTGTGTTCGGGAATGTCTTGAAAACTAACCTTCTACATCTAATCAATGACCTAAGGAAAATCTGGTGTAATCCTCCACTACTACCAAACCCCATTGCTAAAGGCTGTCACTTATGCCTCAGATTTTTACCCACACTTAAAAATATTTATACTGATAAGACAGTCCCTACCCAAATCACATATACTGCAAAATTAAAAACAAATCCCTATTGTGGAATACTTGTGTCACTACTATATAACAACAGGAAGACATTTCTTAATGCTTAAAATGTCATTTCTTAACTTTAAGAGAACATTTATAGCTAATGAAGAGATTAAGGGTGCTATTAAGAGGATGAATATAAACTTAAAATAGCCATCACATCCAAAATTAGCTATAAATGTTTCTTTCTTTAACTATATCGGAAAGCTAGGAAATAACACGCAACGATGAGTTCCTCCACAACAATACTACTCACTCAAATGCCAGAGAAACAGCAAACATTCTAGATTATAAACTGAGAAGAATTTGAAATCCACCTTTATTTATAGTTGTTCCCCAGAATTCCCAGCCCCAGAAATGATCTGAAATCACTATGGAACAAGTTCTCTTAGCTGTCTCAAAAGCTAGGCACACCACAGCTACAAACCCTGTTTGATTAATAGTACCAGATATGGCCTACATGAATCCCTACCTAACCTTTGTGACTTAAGTATCTCCATTTGTTACAGCCATGAAGCCTAAAAATCAGCCATTTTAGTGCATTTACATAGATGTGACCCTAATCACTAACCCTGAAAACTATATATTCATTAGTCTCACTAACCTTATATGTAAAGCTGTAGAATGTATCCCTTCTGATCTCATGAATTTATTTATTTATTTGTATTTGTTGACCAGGAAAATCCAACTTGACCAGTATCTGCTAAGAAATGTGCCATCATGATGTTGGCCACAACCAGGGTGATACCCTTTGCTGGAAGTACCCACCTTCAAAATTGATGGGGCCATGCAAGTGCTAGGACTGTAGAAGCAAGATCTCACATGTCCATGAACATGTCAGCTAACATTTGTGGATGTAGCAGATGTTTGGCTCATGAACAGCCCCTCAGCCCTGCCAGAAGACCCAGAGAAGACATTGCATCGCCTATTGTGTAATTCAGTCTATCCAGAACAGGCACTCCCATAGGTCAGCGTGCACAATAGGGATCACCCTCATTAGCTCTCCTATGACTGTGGTGGTACAAGCCTGTGCCTCCACAATTGCCCTGCACATGTGTTGGGTTGCAGGCACTGACAAACTAACCCCAGGGGGAAGGCAGTAACCATATCTTCTGTGAGCACCATTAACCCCCCCCCCGTATGGATCTGATTGACCACAAGTGCTAGGGATAGAATCAGATATCTGTATAATGGGGGCCACCACATTTCCCTGACCTATAGCATCCCCATCAACCTCACCTTTCTCAGATGTTTGTGTAATCTTGGTTTCCAAAGGCATATAGACTGGTTCTATGGTCTGTGTAAGGTATGGCGTGGTCACACTCCCTGTGTCAGATACATATGCTGTACCCATTCACTACACCAGCTCATCACTTCCATTATTATCAAAAGTTATAGATCTTCAAACATCAGGAAGGGTCAACTTCCACAGTGCTTGTGCTGGATAAAGAATCACCTGTGAATACCCACAAACCCACAAATATCCAGTGTAAGTATTACCCAGCACCACAACTACACATGCAGTTTATAGCTTTGCAGCTATAAATATGTGATGATATTGCATGTCCCTGGCCATACGTTGTGCAGATGGTCATGGCAGATAGATCCCCACTGTACGTGTATACCATATGTTAGACAGATTTAATGAAGTTTAGCATGACTAAGAAGAGGTAAGAAAGAGTTGCAGCGACCGATACTATATAATAATACTACTTTCCTGGGGTATCTGCAGTTGAAACTCTACGGGTCCTGTCCAGCTCTGCTCCAACATCCAGCACTGCATGTTGGACTCTGTAGAGGTGGTACTGCCAGGAACTCCTCTGTCTCCATACAAGGTGGCTCATTCGATGGCCTACCACCTGTTGCTCTATGTTCCTGCACCATGGCTTCTTCTCTGTGGATTGCAGAATGAACCATATTCCTGACCCTCCAGCAAACCATTTCATAGCCATGGTCCTGACCACCCACCACTTTAACATTGCTGGCACTTTCAGCTCAGACACAGTCACAGTAATGATGATTGGTAGCAGTGACAGCAAACAGCCATCAGCCATGGAGACAGACAGCCTGCAGTACCAATACATACTCATTATCTGTGAATTTTGGTTTGTGTGGAGCTGATATGGCTTGCCCACCAGATGCAGATTTTGTTTCTTTATGCTTTGTTGAAAACAGTGGAATTAACAGTTTTGTTCCAGTATGAGCATACTAATCCTTACACTACTACTTCTATCATACTAGGCCATAAATTATGCTGTATTTGTGCTTGACAGTTAGATATCTGTAGCCACAATCTTTAAATACATGTTATGCATATACGTGTACTGAGCACATATTTTATTTATTTATTTATTTATTTATTTGCAGTTGGTTTACCAGGATAGTCCATTGGGCCAAGAACCGTTTTTCAATGGAGTCCTGGGGAGAAAAGCTCCAATATAGACAAAAATTAGGTACATACATTAACTACAAGATAATTATACAGAGTAGAGATAAAAATTAATACATTGAGAAACATTCAGAAATAAGAACAGTATTGAGATATGCAATCAGGGTTAATTGGGATTAATATTCCCCACAAAACAGGCACATAAGTTCAATTGAACAAGAACACATGACCATTACAGCAGCAGTGGTACAAAGGTTGCAACTAATAACATATGTACAAGGCACACAGCACTAAAATAGTTCTAAAAAGCACTCAGAATATGAGCTGAGTGGTGTATCTACCATCTACCTTCACAATTCTGTAGACTACTGCATTCACTGCACTTGCAATGTACCTCTTACTGCACTTTTGGCCAGCAAATTTAAAAGCACTGACAAACTGACATCCTTTATAGGCATCAGGGTAAACAGCAAGCAAAAATCTATCATTGTACAATAAATGGATTTGTGAGAAGTAGCACTTACCTAATATAAGCAGATATCTTAGGCAGAAGGAAATATTTTAGCAACAGTACCCTTAGCAGGATTCAAACTCAATTAACATAATTTTCTTCTGTAGCTCTTTGAATTCCTGGGCTTCTCGTTGTGCTTGCACAATGTAGATTCATCCCTCTGGGCATGATGATTGTGATAATTAGGGATACTTTCATTGTTGTTTATTAATCACTTATTTTGTGTGGCATGCACTATTGGTAGACATTGTGAAGATTACTACACAATGCCATGCACATGCTTGAGCACTAACTAGCAGCTTCTCTAATGCATGCCCAGACTATGATTTTAGGGGTGAGGGAATTGTCATGCCATACTTAACCTTCTAGGGATGGAGTCACTGTAGAACACTTATTCTCCATAACATGCATAGGGATGGAGAACTGCCATGTTTCACACCTTAAAGTACCACTAGAATCATAATATAGTACCTATATTTTCAGAGTTTGCCATCCACCTAGCAAATGAGGTGTCTGTCGATTCCCATTGTTGGACGGGAGCTGGGATGCATCATAAATGTTTATGAAACAATTGTGTGCAATTTTCCCCTCAATATTCTTCAAGGTGAGACATGATGGCTAGAGAAGGAGAGTGCAGTGCTTCTTATAGAACACAGAGGTGGTATGAGAATGAATTCAAGATTTCTTCCATAAGAAATACAGCAGAAGGCTCCCGAGGAGAGCTATAGCAGGCCACAGTATAAGGCTGAAGGCTGGAATACTTTGGCCAGAGCTGTCACATATGCTACTGGCATCGCACACACGGGGGGATCAGTAATGTAACCATCACAGTGACAAGAGGCATTGAAATTATGACCTTCTCCACCGATTGGAAGAAGTTAAGGCACACTCACCACCTCCATACTGTAAGTATAACTTATTTTACCTATCTAAATGAGCTGCCACTGTGTGACATCCATGAATTTTACATTATGCCCTTCTTAAGTCTCTAGCCCCAGAAGATATTGAAAGGAATAGGCAGATGCACTGGAGCAGGCTGTAGTGCCTCAAAGTGCACAAGGATGATTATACATCCATCCATCCTCAACCCCTTTTCCCATTTTGCTCATGGTGTCAGGGTGTCACCTCAACAGTGACAATTATCTTGAGACAAGATTTTCACAGCTGGGTGGCCAGCCTTGCTGTGGTAGTTCACAGGATGATTATACATGCTGTCATAAAAATGTATAACTTTTATTAGAAACAGTAGTAAGCAATAAAAAAAAAAAAAAAAACTTTCATACACCAGTCCAACATCTGTCAGTACTGGTAAAAAAAACTGTAGTGGATGCCCAAACAAGCAGTAGAAACACAATAACATATAACAAAATGAAAATCAGGTAGCAAAGTCTTTAATTGTTAAGCGCTTTCATCCCCTGGGTGAACCTTCAGGGACTTCATCAGAATCTATCAGTACTGGCATAGCTCAAAACTAGTCATATGACTGAGTATGTTAGAAGTCTGTTCTTGAATGCCTCCTCCTGTATAAGTGCACAAGTGCATCTTCATGTCAGTTTTTTTTTTGTCCTGAAATTGTGAGGATGCCTTTAGGTTCAATCCCCCCTCATCCCACAATTGTCAAGAAAGACATTTTATGTATATTTTCTGCCCATACATTTAAGACCATAATTAGTAGTTTGCTGGACATTTTCCAATGTACAGTAGAAATTGCTTTCCCCTACCTATTGCCCCTGATTTAAATATGCATGTCTCAGTAGCATATTTACTTTGTATATGTCCGTTATTCTCAGATATCAAACTGAATCTCTGACCACAGGTTTGCCTAAATATCTCCTGCTGTTAATTTTTGTCTATCTGTCAGACTGCAAGTGATCATGGCTTTTGGTTCAGGATCTCCTGCATGTATATATATATATATATATATATATATATATATATATATATATATATATATATATAGGCCTACTTCAAATAAACAAAAGATCACTTACCCGGAAATGACATCGCAGAGACAAGATCACCAAAATTTCAGTTTAACAAACGAACACATTGCCAAAACATTTCCCACTGTAAGTAACCAGTTGGTCAACATGGGGAAATTTCTTCTTTTCCCCACTGTAGTGCGAGTTGGTATAGTTTGGGGGGTGTGGGGGGCATAGTCCCCACCTGGGTGAGTTGATGATAGTGTAGTGTATTTTTTGTTGCATATTGGTCAAATGGGTATTTACCGTGGAAAATGTTTCAGCAATGTGCTTCTTCATTAAACTGAAGTTTCAGCGATGTTCCCCTGGTAATGTCATCTTCAGGTAAGTGTTTTTTTGTTTATTTAAAGTAGACCCATATATATACATACATATATATATATATATATATATATATATATATATATATATATATATATATATATATATATATATATATATATATATATATATATATATAAACATACAAACACACATGGGTCTATGCCATACAACTGAAAATGTAAATGAAGAAAGTCAAAATATCTAAATTGTGAAATAGCTAACATGGGAATTTGCCCCTCTCCACTGTTGTGCAACCTTGGAGTTGGTATATATAATTAGCAGGGGTGGTGGGTACAGCGGTCTTACCTCCTGCATTAAAAATTCTTTCAATATTTCACAATTTAGAGATTTGGCTTTCAGTCATTTAAATTTTCAATCATATGTCATAGACCCGTGCGTAAATGGGCGTGCCTTCGTTGAAGGTTGGGCGTTGAGCTGGCACCTCGTGTTTCGTAAAAAAATCTACTGCCAATCATTAGTGGACTGGAGTTCCGCTGTGGCGACCCCTTACCGGGAAAAGCCGAAAGACAAGCAACAACAACATGTCATAGACCCATCTATACACATAATACACACACACACACACACACACACACACACACACACACACACACACACACACACACACACACACACATATATATATATATATATGTATGGATGCAATGCAAGTAGTGTAACTATTGCTTTATCTAATCACAAGGGGTCAAAAAAGTGATCTAATCACATCTGATCTACTGATATTCTTCAGTACATTTTCCAGTTATAAGTCCGATAATAAGGAACATTTGTGATTTTTTTCATCACCTCTCAGTTTAATTTCTCCATGTCTTTTGGGTTTCTAATACCATGGTGGGAATGGACCCCATTCCTAAGTCAAGCTGTGATTAAAGTTTGTGAAATTAGTATCGTTTCAAGTCCTTGATGTTAGCCAAAGGTACTCTTCAAGGCACCCTCAATGTACCCAGAATTAACTCCTTCTGCAGTTCATATGGAGTTATACGTATCGTTAGCATATCTAAATAAGACTGTAAATTCTTTTTTTATGAAACCCATTGCTCCTACAGCTATTGTTACTGTCATCACTTTATCACTGGTATGAATTGGCTTAAAGATGCATAAGTAGTACTGCAGTTTGTTTTATTACAGTGTGCTGCATTGTCTGAGCTGGTGATGCACTTACAGGGGTTTTCCCATTTCTTCCAATGTAATGTTAACTGTGAAGTCGTTATATATAAGTTAGGGGATTGGGCTATGCAAATGGGCAAACCCCCTGCAAAAAACTTTTTTTTTCTATTTTTTATTGATTTTTTTTTGGAGTTATGCTTGGTTGGATGAACTGCGTTTAGAGTAGTTGTGTTTGATCAGTTGTATTTAGAATTTTGATGAATGACACACACACACACAAAAACAGGTTCTGAAATTCATGATTATTTACTGCTTTTGAAATTGTATTCTCACTTTTCCCAAAGAAAAAGCTTCTAAATTGCATATTTTTATGAGTGCTTTGCGTGCAGTTGGTCACAGAGAGCACCACTGATGCTCATGTTTGACTGACGAGATATGGAACTACTCATCATATAGCAACAATGAAGTCCAACTGATATCATATCCTATACATATTGTCCTTGTCTGCCCTCATTATCAACACAGTTAACAATACAGTTTTTATTGTCTTTGTATTTCTCTTCCCCACCTTCATTGCCCCTGTCCTTTCACTGATATACATTTATATTGTTTATTTTTGTTCCCAGACAAATCTAAAGATCAAACTAGTGAAAATCAAAACTGAGACGAAATGGTAGAACCACACACTGTTTAATGTTAGCGCTTTCATACAACAAATATTATGTGCTTCTTCAGACATTATTTCCCAGAATCCAATGGCTTAAAAAGACATCTTAATCATACCAATTAATTAAATCAACCAATCACAAAGAAATTCATTATTAATTAAAAAAAAATTCAAAATCCCCTATTAAAATGCATTAATCTTAAACTAAAATATACTTTTGATAAAATGATTATACAAAAACTGTTAGAAAATGTATTTAAATTTAACCATATTATAACATGAAAATGAAATAAAAAATAAAAAATAAAGAATAAAGTTTTGTTATCAAATTCATATGTGTATATGTATACATACTAAAACCTTATTCACTATTAAGACCAAAATCACCTATCTAATGCTTTTAACTTTAAGAGACATTTGATAGAACATGTCTCATTAAGTCCAGGGTAGGTGTGTGCATTGGTCTGGAGAGGTACACATGTATTTATACGTTGGACTATGTACATCATAAAGGGAAAATTTACTTGTGATAGTCAAGACAGTATACTTGGCTACCTGTCGCCAATGTACAGTCTTTTATATGGGAAAGACAGAGCGCCCCTTTAAACAGCGCATATATGAACATCTATATAATATTACTAGGAATATTAGTACTAATGCCCTAAACAGACATATAGCTGAGTTTCAGTCTCATAGTTTTCAATTTATAATGGTTGACCATATTGGCAAAAACATTAGGGGTGACTCATGGGATCTTAAGCTCGAAGAACGAGAATTAATGTGGCAACTCTAGACCAATGCACACAATAATGAATTTCTTTGTGATTGATTGATTTAATTAATTGGCATGATTAAGATGTCTTTTTAAGCCATTGGATTCTGGGAAATAATGTCTGAAGAAGTACATAATACATGTACGAAAGCGCTAACATTAAACAGTGTGTGTGGTTCTACCATTTCGTCTCAGTTTTGATTTTGATTTTTGTTCCTCTTAATTTGTTTTTACTATTATATGAAGTAGCTTAGCAACGTGTACCCTTCCCACTGGCAAAGCCTGTTGGCTTTCCCCAGGTGACAGCAGTAATGTCACCACAATCACCACCACTAATGGAAGCACTCAGCACATCTGGGTCCCAGCCTGCCACAGTTGCCTCCGCATCTCCTACCCTACCTGCACCACCTGCCTCAGGTTGCCCTGCACTGGAGGCTAGTAAAATGGAGTCTGCTGGTAGCAGAGTGGGTGGAGGTGACACCTCTGTTACCTATGGGCAGCTAGCAGTGCTTTTGGGGGGCTATCACTGACAGAGCATTGGATGTGCGCATTAGTCACCATGGAATCATCCTCCAGTGACTGAGTGAGTTGGGTACTCAGTGTACTGAGGGCTCAGCTGGCAGACCCAGCATGTAAGAATACTCAGTCTTATCGCCAACCTGGTGTTCCCTTCCCTTTTGTGTGCATGACCTCCAGTATTGGTTCTACAGTCCTCCTCTCAGAATTACCTTCTTGGGTGTGTGTGGCCAAGATGCCAGTCTGATAGCAGCAGAAATCCATAGCTCTTCTTAGATTGTAATATCCTGGCAGGAAATAAACTTTAATTTTTAGAAATATCTAACTAAAAGTATACTAAAAGTTAGATTAACATAGACTCTTTACTATTTTCTAAAAATTAATACATAGTCAAGAGAATTTTTTAATTATTCCTGTCAAGAAGTTTTCTACAGGAGATCTCAAGATGAGCAACTCGAAGAACCCACACCAGGAGAGTGCAGTGAAGAAAGAACTACATCTTATAACAACAGACATCCAAGAACTGTCACTAAAAACATGAGCAACGTGAAGAACCCACACCAGGAGAGTGCAGTGAAGAAAGAACTACATCTTATAATAACAAACATCCAAGAACTGTCACTAAAAAAGAGCCCACACCAGGAGAGTGCAGTGAAGAAAGAACTACATCTTATAATAACAAACATCCAAGAACTGTCACTAAAAACATGAGCAACGTGAAGAACCCACACCAGGAGAGTACAGTGAAGAAAGAACTACATCTTACAATAACAAACATCCAAGAACTGTCACTAAAAGCATGAGCAACGTGAAGAACCCACACCAGGAGAGTGCAGTGAAGAAAGAACTACATCTAATAACAAACATCCAAGAACTGTCACTAAAAACATGAGCAACGTGAAGAACCCACACCAGGAGAGTGCAGTGAAGAAAGAACTACATCTAATAATAACAAACATCCAAGAACTGTCACTAAAAGCATGAAGTGCAGTGAAGAAAGAACTAGATGTAATAATAACAAACATCCAAGAACTGTCAGAAGAACCCACACCAGGAGAGTGCAGTGAAGAAAGAACTACATCTAATAACAAACATCCAAGAACTGTCACTAAAGAAGAACCCACACCAGGAGAGTACAGTGAAGAAAGAACTACATCTTATAATATCAAACATCCAAGAACTGTCACTAAAAATGGACACATTCGAAAACAAAATGGATATTATCAAACAAGAATGCAGTAAACAACTGGAACGTCTAAATAGCAAAAAAACAATCTGAATAGATTCTTGCCTTAGAGAAAACAGTAACTGACCTAGATATTAGAGTGACAGAAAATGAACATCAAAATTAATTTCTTCTGAAACAAAACACCAGGCTGATTGAGAAACTTGAAGACCTTGAAAGTAGATCAATGAGGAATAACATAAGAATATATGGAATTCCTGAGAAAGAAGAGGATGCTAAATGATTCAATTCCTCAATAAGTGGTTTCCATCAGCACTAAACATACCCGAATCCCTCTCTTTTGGAATTGAGAGGGCTCATTGGTCCCTGGCAAATCCAGCTTCATCTCTGAGTTCATCTAACCCCACGTCTATAATAGTTAGATTTCTTTCCTGGCAAGACAAGGACTTAGTGCTGAAATCAGTTTGGACTAATTCCCCTATCAAAATGAGTGAAAAAGTTATTTGTTTTGACAATGACTACACCTCTACAGTCATATCCGGAAGAAAGGAGTGTGTTCCACTAATTAAGTCCTTGAAAAAAGCCAATATTAAATCTGAAATTCTTTTTCCTGCATGAATAAAAATCACCTTGCCAGAAGGAGTGAAGATCTTTGATTCCCTACAAGATGCAGTAGAATTTATCCAAAAGAAGAAAATACTGTCGGACATAGAAGAAATGGAATAGTCATCCCAGAGTTTGAAAAGACAGGCAACAAAAAATGGATGGTCTGTGAAGGAAGGAGAAAACAAAACTAAGAAACTAAAGGACAAATGAATAAATTCCTTCTAATTTTAAATGCTTTATTTTATGAATCATAATATATTTTATTCTGGAAAGTCTCTATGCTGTAAGGTAATGTGAAAAAGAAGTTATGTCATACCATAATGTTCCATCTGTGTTGTTAATCTTCTTTCATTCATCACTGATGGGTTTGTTTCCGAGACCTTGGAACCGTGTCGGCTTAATACCAAGCTTGCGCCAACCAAAAAAACTCTCAAGCTAAGCTTTTACCCATAGTTCCCTTCTCCATGTTACCTCAGATCAAGTTTGTCCAGTATTAGTAAAGCAGAGGTCATTTCTGTGCAAATGCCCTAACTCACCACTTGGACCCAAAGTATCCCCCAGGAGCCTTTGGAGGGGGAAGGAAGGTGGGAAGTGATGAATGAAAGCAGATCAACAACACAGATGGAATGTTATGGTAAGACATAACTTCTTTATCTGATGTTGTTAATCTTCTTTCCATTCATCACTGATGGGACAGAATCCCCAGCTACCTTGTGTTCCTTGGGCAGCCCTTATGGAGGAGCGTTCCTAAGCACCATTGAGCCAAAGGCAGCTCTTCCTCTGGAGACCACATCCAATTTGTAATGATTAATAAAAGTGTGAGGGATAGCCCATGTGGCTACTGCACAAATATCCTCCATAGAGGCTCTCGAATGGAAGGCTACAGAAGTTGCCATAGATCTGGTAGAGTGGGCTTTAACATTCTATGGTATAGGCTTTTACGCAAGTGAATAGATGTAGTGTATGCAGTCCCTAAGCCATTTAGATAAAGTCACCTTGGAGATGGAATTTTCCATTCTAGGTCTAGAGAAGGAAATGAAAAGTTGGTCAGTTTTACGTACTGCTTTAGTTCTGTCTAGATAAAACCTCAATTGTCTATGCACATCCAAAGAGTGTAGACAGTATTCCCCTTTATTAGTAAAATCTGGGAAAAATACTGGCAAGTCAATGGTTTGATTGATGGAAAAATCTGAAATAACTTTGGGGAGAAAGGATGGAGTTAGTCTGGAGTGAAACTCTGTCCTTGTGGAAGATTAAATATGACCTTTTAATGCATAATGCATAAAGATCTGAAATTCATCTGGGTGACATGATGGCTACCAGGAAAAGAGACTTCCAAGATAAAAATCTGAAGTCACACTTTGCTGCAGGCTCGAAAGGAGGTTGAGTTAAAGACTGAAGAACTAACATGAGGTTCCATGGCTCTGTAGGTTGTCTGATTGGGGGCCTAATGTGTGAGATCCCTTTTAGAAAGGTTTTGCATAACCAAAGAGAAATGAGAGGAGAATTAGCAAATCCATCATGATAGTTAGAAATGGCTGCTAGATGTACTCATATTGTAGAAGCTGCAGCTCCATCATTGAAAAATTTTGACACATATTGTAAGACTGCTGTAACTGGAGCCAAGTACTGGTCTAGCCTTCCTTTCTTAGCCCAAATAGATAATCTCTTCCATTTGTCTAGATATAGTCTTCTGGTGGATGGTTTGTGTGAAGCCAGGATAATGTCACATACAGGTGAGGGAAGATTATCCTACCTGACAATTAACAGAAGTAGAAAAACCAAGTTGTCAGCTTGAGACTGGATAGGTTTGGGTGACTCAACCCTTGGGGGGTGAGAAATCAGGTCTGGAAAAGGGTCCAGAATCCACGGCTGACATAATAGATGAGGCCGAAGGAAGGGGAACCAAACTTGTCGAGGCCAAAAAGGGGCTATGAGGATCACTTTGCATTTCAACTGAATAGCTTTCTTTATGAATTGGGGAATCAGAGGAATGGGAGATAAGCATATAGCAGTCCTGTAGGCCAATTGTGAATCAGAGCATCCCTCAGGGACTCCCCCTGTGGGGGAAATAGGGCAAAGTAGCTGCTGCATTTGTTGTTTGATGGGGAGGAGAATAGGTCGCAGCAAGGCTGGCCCCAACGGCTGAAAATTTTTGCCGCTATGTTGGGATTAAGGGACCACTCGTGAAGCAGGAGAATACATCTGCTCAACTTGTCTGCAATTATGTTGGAATCCCCTGGGCTATGTGTTGCTATCAGAAAGCAGTTGGAAGCTATCAAACACTGACAAATTTGCATGGCCTCTCGACATAGGGGATAGGAGTTGGTTCCTCCTTGCTTGTTAATATACCAGACTACTGACATGTTGTCTGACTGAATTGTTATCGTCCCAGAAGGAAGAACAGATTGGAATGCTTGCAAGGCTAACAGCACCACTCTCAGTTGTAGAACATTGATATGCAGGTTGGCCTCCATAGTGGATCATGTGCCTTGGACTGTCTTTCCCTGAAAATGCCCCCCCCCCACCCTATCAGGGAAGCATCCATGGTCACAATGGCCTTGGGTTGGGGAGGATGAAATGGGTGGCTCCAAAGTTCTGTCTCTGGCCTCATCCACCAAAGAAGGTCCTGTTTGCAACAACTGGTTATCTGAATTTGAAAGCATAGAGGGTGGTGATTTGGAAACCATTGAGATAGCAGAAGCCATTGACATATTCACATGTGTAGTTTTGCAAGAGGCACTATCAGTATGGCAGCTGCCATGGATCCTAACAGCTGAAGAACCACCCTTGCTGAGGCTTTGTTTTGACAGAGTATCACACGGAGCTGGAGCCTCAATCTCTGAAGTCTGTGAACTGGGAGAGACATCAGACAAGAACAGGTATCGAAGACTGCTCCAATGAACCCTGTGGACTGGGTTGGAGCATGGTTGGACTTCTCCCAGTTTATCGTTATTCCCAAAAGTCCCACCAGGGAAAGAGTGTACTGCAAGGCTTCTACCAGAAGATGCTTGGTGGGGGCAGTAAGGAGCCAGTCATCCAAATATGGAAACACGCTGAATCCTTTCAGTCTCAAGCGAGCTATGACCACTGCCATGCACTCTGTGAGCACTCTGAGGGTTGTAGAGAGTACAAACGGCAGGGCAAGAAATTGGTAGTGATTGCCTCCTAGCCAGAAGAGGAGTAGAGTCCTGGAGTGTTTGTCCATTTTGATGTGATAATACATGTCCCGGAGATCTATCGAGCACATCCAATCACCTTCCCTTAGAAAAGGGAGAATAGACTGGACCATGACCATCCAGAATTTCGTTTGGGCAATGGACTTGTTCATATTGCTGAGATCCAGAATTGGTCTCCAGTCCCCTGTCTTTTTTGGCACCAAAAAGAATCTTAAGTAGAATCCGGATCCCCATTGGTCTGGTGGGACTATTTGGATGACTCTTTTTTGACACAGCTTGTTTATTTCTGGAGCTGCTTCTTCCATTTGATTGGGTGGAACATCGAGAGGTTTTGTTGGAAGCTTTGGGTAAGTGATGAGGGGAATGGTGTGGCTTCTGGCTATAATCTTCTGCACCCAATGGTCGGAAGTTATTGAATGCCAGGCAGTGTGGTGCAGAGAGAAACGCCCCCGACTGCTTCCAGAGGAAAGTAATCGGGCTGCTCTTCAGGAGCGCTGGTAAAGCTGCCCAGTGAAAGAATCCCTGGGTCCCTGGTTATGCGGACACCCTTTGCCTCGTTAGGGGCATCTTCCAGAATTGTTACTTGCTCTGCCTCTGGGGGTATCATCACCAAGTGTGGTACGGAAAGGACCCTGAGATTTTTTGTGCCACATTTTTCTGACTCAACAGAATCAGGGTTCTTCCAGGTGCATTGCACCACAAGTTGCACCAGCTCGTCCGCAGGTGGGGTCACCCAAGAGGTAGATGGCTGGGTACGGAAAGCCTGCAGAAACATGGACTCCTTGGAAGAAGGGTTAGTGGGCTTTTAATCACCCCTCTGTTTCAACATTTCAAGGATGTCCCCAAAGGAGACATCATCAGGGGGTGACCGTGGGGACCCTTCACCATCATCAAAATCCATATCTTCTGTCAGAGACTCTTCAGGGGAGTCTACGTGTTTCCTCTTGCATGACCTCTTCCATGGGGACTCCTCAGTGGGGGCCTCTGAGGAGGACTCGGAAGAGGGGGGCTCTGTAACGAGGTCTCCTGTGACTTCCCTGCCTGGTGTCTCAGGGCAGTGTCAGCTGTAGCTCAGGGGAAAAAGAGATCTGGGGTTCTGACATCAGTGGAATGCTTCCAGAAGCAAGTGCCCTCTCCATAGCTTGGAAAGCAGGTCTACCCGAAGAGGGATGGGAGCCTGGAACTGAGAAGGACAACCTCGGAACCAGAGATGCAAACCCGCTCTGCTGAACCCGCTCCTGAGGGTGGAGCCTCAACCAGGATCAGTGCAGACAGAGCTCCCATCACCATGGATGGAACCATAGACATACTCAGAACTGTACCGCAAGCCGAAGAGTCCACAGCTCAATCACAGAGTTGAGGAAGGCTTGGCTCAGAAGGGACCAGAGGCCAAAGGGACAGTCCCGGAGTCCCAGTGAGGACCACTACAGGTGCCGAGATGGGTGGGGGGTTCCGAAAATGACACTGGAGCTGAAGACTTTGGAACCCATATGGTCAAAGGAGGAAAATAGGATAGAGTCCATGGAGAAACCAACCCAGGTCCTACAGGTGGATGGGTCCTACACAGAGTGGCTATCCCCCTGGCTGTCAACAGCTGATCCCCAAGACATACCATGTCAAACTTGGAAAGGATCCTGGTGGATCTAGTGGATACTCCTGATGGGGAGTCAGGTTGTTCTAGGCATGGACTATATACTTGCCCTAGAAAAGGATCTGTTGATGGAGAGTATCAGGTCTGTGGTGGGAATCTATCAGCACTGATGTCTCAAGTTTGGAGACAGGAAGACGTGGCATCAAAATTGTTGTTATCAGAACTGTGAAAGGACTTGGTGTCGTACGGGCACTCGGAGCTGACACAGAAGGTTCAGTAGTAAACAGAATCGCAGAGGTAGGCTTCGAAGGCATGCACTGTGCCAAAGCAGCACTCAGTGCCAAAGCTGTAGTACCCTTTGGAAAATCAGTAGGCTGTGCCATAGACAGTATGAGAGCTGAAGCAGGCATCGATAAAGGAACAGTTGTAGTCGGAGTGGAAGAGGTCAGTGCTGATGAGGTGGACTTATGCACCAAAGACAATTTTGGTACTTTAGACTTTACAGACTTGCCCTGGTCACCCGAGGGTGAAAAGGAGACAGAGTGGGACCTTTTCTTTTCTTTAGTAGGAGGGGATGAGACCTCCATCACAGAAAGGGCCTCTGAAAAGGGCGACTTATGGAGGCCCTTCAGAATCAGTTTGTTTTTGCGCTCACTCAAGGTGCGCTGACTAAAACTTTGGCAAATCACACAAGGGGGTTGCACCGAAAGATGGAGCACCCCCAGACAATAAACCAGTCATCATGGGAATCACTGTTAGGCAGTTTTCCCTTACAAGAAGCACAATGCTTAAATTCTGATGTGCTTTTTTATCAGACATCATGAGCAAATATACATATACACAACAAGTCAGACAGGAAACTAAGGCAAATAGTTCTTCTATATTTTTATCTAAATAGATATCAAAGATAGGGTGAAAAAAAAGGAAGAAGAAGAAGAAGAAATACCAATGATGGTATTTTATAAATACTACAAGGGGAGGGTGAAAGGCCATACCACCAATGGCAGTAAAAATTACCAAAAAGTTAGAAACAGAAAGGTAAAAGGGTCTCTAGATAGCTTCAAAGTTAAAGAAATATCAAAAATACCAACAAGGAATAAAAGTTAGACACAATATCCAGAAAAAATATCAAAAGTTTACATTTAGCTGAGAGCTTTGCTTGGACGTGACTTTACGGCTACATGGCAAACAAGATCTGAGGTAACAGGGAGAAGGGTACTATGGGTAAAAGCTTAGATCGAGAGTTTTTTGGCTGGCGTGAGTTTGATATTAGGCCAACTTGGTTCCAATGGCTCAGAACCGAACCCATCAGTGATGAATGGAAAGAAGATTAACATCAGATTCATTTTTATTATTAACTTTCTTTTTTCCTTTCTATATCTACTTCTTCTAATTACATATAGTACTAAGTATTTAAATAACATTCTCTCTCTCTCTTCTTTCTTCTTCTTAATTTTTGCTACCCATGTTCCTTTTCTCTCTTTGCCCCATTATAAGTACTTTATATACGTTTCCCTTTTAAATAACTACAAATTATGTATTTCTTCTAATTCTTCAGTAATACTATAATTTGACTTAATACCAAAGTGCATTTTTTCTAGTGGGTCAGTGGTGGGGTAACAAGGTGTTTCTGGTTAGTGTTTCTAACTAGATGTTTTAGACTCATTGTTTAGATACATTTAAACATTAATACAGTACATTAATGGTGTTATATATATATATATATATATATATATATATATATATACACACACACACACACATATACATATATATATATATATATATATATATATATATATATATATATATATATATATATATATATATATATACTAAGTTCCCTTTTTTTAACTGATGGGTAAATTATTGAAATGTTAGAATATTATTTCTGATTTGAGGCAGCTGTTGTTACTTCTAAATAGCTGTTTTTATATAAAAGGGTAAATGTAATGTTTTCATGATGTTAAAGTTTTGTGAGGAAACTGGTGGTCTGTGTCACTGTTCTCATTGTGGAGATTCATGACATGCACTGACAAGGCAGCTTGAGCATTTTTTTTTTGCTTTCTGTAAACTCTAAAAGCTTCAAGATCTGAATTTCCCACCAAAAATGCTTGTTTCTTTAATAGAGACAACTTCTGTTGTGCATGAGCCTATTTAGATACTTTTTAACAAGTTTATGAAGCTGCAGCTTGAGGAAACAACTGTGATGACATCATTTGACCTTTTGAATTTGTTAAATGGTTGTACTTAGAATTCTTTTCTCTTGAAATTCTGTTATCCTTCACTAGATACTTTAAATGGTAAATAATTAGTTCTGATAAAGGTGTGTAACTCCTTTGAAAATGCCTATGTTCTCTTACAGATACAGATGCATACATTCTGCAGATTCAATGACACTGTTATTAACTAAATGACATTAAGTGAACTAGGAGCTGCATTAGAAAACTCATTATGCATATTAACATCAGACAGACTATATAACTAAACCTTTAGTAACTAAACAGAGGGCTGTGAGGCCCCCCTTTTTCCCTCTCTCTCCCCCTTCCTGATGAAAGACGCTAACATAGATATTGTTAATACATGTGAGTAATATGTGTATAATTGCAAAATATAATAGTTATTTTGTAATAAGTGTTTATATATATATATATATATATATATATATATATATATATATATATATATATATATATATATATATTCAACAGATCCTTACTTGAAAAATGTTAGATGACTGATAAAATAGTTAAATCATCTGATGTTTCTTGAAAAGTCTTGGAAATATTGACAATTTTCTTAACCTTCAGCTTCTAATCTTTACACATACTTTAATCTGATGTGTATTTCTGGCATATCTATGTATTAAAGGTGCAATTATCATATGTGACATATTCATATAGCTTCAGTTATATTTGACACTCTCATTCTAATGTATATTTCATGGATTCAGATTCATTTAGTTTCTTTCATAATGCTTTTCTTTTTTGTTTTTATACTATATTCTAAGCAGAGATGGATAATTTGTGTCCTTTGGTATTGGAGAGTTGGTGGATGGGTGGTTTAGTTAAGTTTTTAACTAAATCAGAAACTTTATGTTACAAGTATGTGTTTGTAAATAGTTTGGGGTTTTTGAAAGTAGTGCTTAATACACGTTATGCATCCATGATAAGTAAGTTTTCAGTAGATTTCAAGTCAGCACGGGAGAAAGGTTTTTCAGTTAGTAATAACATACACATTATAGTCAATGGCTTATAAATGTTTATAATTAAATATTAATGGTTTGAACAATAATGTCAAAAGAGCTGGTTTGCTTAAATATATCAAAATGCATAAAACCCAGATCATCTTTTTACAGGAAACCCATCTATTAAAAAAAGATCTACAAAAATACTCATTCAATGGATATACCAATCTGGATGATTCATGTTTTAAGACTAAGAGAAGGGGCACTCTTATTCTATGGAAAAATACTTATACTATACCAAGAATTATAGATACAATTTCAGATAAAGATGGGATGCTAAGTATGGTTATTTTGGAAATCAGTATGAAGTATTATACTTTGATTAATACATACTGGATACCAGGACTGAGTACTAAATATGTTGACAAATATCTGGACCTGATTACTTTAAATGCAAAAGGGAAATTATAGCAACAGATGATTTTAACTGCCTATTATCAGGCAATTATACTTCTAAAAATGGTAAAATAAAACTAACATCTCAAGCCAAGAAGTTAAATGACTTTACAAACCAGATGAACCTTAAAGATATACATGGTCTAAGAGAACATTATTCCTTATTCTATACTCACTATTCATATCAGTTTGGTACACAAACAAACATTGATAAGGTCTTTGTATCAAATAATATATACTTTAAAATAAGTGACGTATCTATAATGACTTGTCCACTTTAAGACCATAATGCTATAAACTTTACATTAACTATGCATATAGATGATTTAAGATTTCTACAGAGAATTATTGCTTACATAACTAAGTTAAAAGACTTTAGGGAATGGATAATAAATATCCAATTTGAGGTTTCGCTGCTATTTATTTTGTTTTGCTATTGCTATCTTATTTTCCTGCTGCTATTGTATGCTCAACGTAGTGACTGGTTTTTGGTACCCAATAAAACTGTGTGGATACCTACAAGCGGACCTGGGCACTTTTTTTTACATTATTAATAAAAGGAATACACATGTTTATGGAAACAAATGATAATGCTGAAGTGACTAATACTGTACTATGGGACACCTTTAAAGTTTATATATATGGTAGAATAAAATCATGGTACCCTAAAAAAAGGAGAGAGTGGGACAAAGAACTTTTAGACTTACAAAAAACATAGACAAGATAAAAATGGACACAAAACCAGATAAAATAGCACATAACTAAATTACTAAGTTAAATCAAAAATACTTAGAAGTTCTGAATCATAAGGTAGCCATAAACCTGGAAAAATGTAAATTATAAACTTATGCTGTAAATCCCAAATATCTACATAAAATAGTGGTAAGATCCAAAAAAATAAACAATCAAAATCTTATTAATTAGATTAAATATAAAAGTGATGGTTCAGTTAAGAGTACATCTAACTTAATGGGCATATTAGAAGTGTTCAAAAACTACTATAAATATATAAATAATAACACACCACTTTTGGAGACAGATAATGTAATAAATACTTTTATTCAAGAAAATATAACTACTAAGTTGTCAATGCAACAAAATAACATATTAAATAAACAAATAACATTAACAGAAGTGAAAGAGCAAATAAAACATTTAAAAGATAATAAAGCTCCAGGACTGGATGGAATAATTCCTGAACTATATAAGATTTTTCCTGAATATATAATGAAGAAAATGATGAGTGCCTTTACTACGGTTAAGCAAAAATGTATAACACCCCCTTCGTGGAAATACTCAATTATGTCCCCCATATTAAAACAAGGTAAGGACCCCAAATCTTATGATTCATATAGGCCAGTTTTGTTACTATAGACATAGCATACAAATACAAAAATCAACTAACTGTTATCAGCCTAGACAAAAAAAAAGGTTTTGATTCTATTAGTTGGTCTTATCTACAAAGAATTCTGATTGGTTTTGAATTCTCCTCAGATTTTATCAACTTATTAATGAAAATTTATAGTGGGGCACAAGCTTATGTGATAATCAGATCATGATTATCCTCACCACTAGAAATACTCATGGGAACTACACAAGGTTGTCCTTTGTCACCATTATTGTTTGCTCTTTCAAAGGAACCTTTTGCTACATATATCAGAAACAAGCAAAATATAAAAGGCTTTCAATTTAATAAGGACTCTTGTCCTAAGATACAATTATTTGCTGATAATATGTTGTTAATGTTGGGTGATATTGATGGTTCTTTGCATGATGTTATAAATACCTTAAGCAAATTTGAAAGAATTTCAGGACTTAAATTTAATCATAATAAATCCAAAACATTACTAATTAACAAAAAGATCAACAAACACCTAAGAGAGAATAGCCTATTTAATTGGGAGAATGATGTATTAGAATATTTGGCTGTCAGTATAAAAAGTGCATGGAAAGAGTCTGTTAAACTAAACTACAATAATTTAATAACCACCATTAGTGAAATAATCAAAAGATGGAATAAAATGTTCTTCTCAATGGAGGATAGGTTTTAATTAAAATGATAATTTTACCTAAAATTTTGTTTTATATACAGTCATTGATACCACCCCCTCCCAAAAATGTATTTTAAAGAGTAGATTCCATACTACTTAAATTTTTATGGTTCCCCTTAAAACCTACGATTGCATATAAATGGCACATTAGAGCTTGGAACAGTAATGGGATAGCACTCCCTAGCTTAGATCTTTATTCCAAATCAGTTATAATTAATGTAATATTACATTGGATCACACCTATATATATATATATATATATATATATATATATATATATATATATATGAAAAACAATACATGAGATTCATATAACTAATGTCAGAACTATAGAAAACCAATTTAAGGAACAATATGGAATAAGGAGAGTTCATTGCTTTTACATGAATTTTGTTTATTTAATAAGAAGTTTGATAATTTTTCTTATGGCATTAATCAAATATTTAATAACTTTAAATATATAATTGATTGTAATTACAAATATAACAGTAGAGCAATATGAAATAGGCTACGACTCTGTTCTCTTCACAAACACAAATTTTTGTTCATGTTCAAACACTGATGTTTTTACAAATAGAAGAATTCTGTGGATCGTCTTAATAAAAAATGTGTATGTGTGAAGAGAACAGAGTCGTAGCCTGTTTCATATTGCTCTACTGTTGTATTTGTGGATTTATTTAGAGCAATTGCATTCCAGGTTGTATTTGGTTTTGATTGTAATTACAACATTAAACAATTTTTATTTCTTATATTCCCTATAGCATACTCCCCTGATTGCATAGGTTCTTTCAACATCGATGCGATGCAAAAATTAAAGGAAAATAACTTGATATTCTGGCATCAGTTTATTGAAAATAAGAGTATTAAACCATTAAACTCTCTTTTATGTAGTTTTGATAATAGTCAAGACAGTTGGTTCTTTATACACTCATAACAACAGTTTATAGAAAACAAAATGAGAGTATCAATCAACCTAGAGACTGAATCTATACCTAGTTTGATTTAACTTTTTATTAGGCATCTTGAAAAGACAGATAATCAAAAATTAAGTATTTCACCTATCTATAAGATACTAGGAGAAGACACTCTAAAGTCTGACTCAGATTTTTGGAATTACTATGTAAATATTAATAGAGAACAAATATCTGATGAATCCAAAAAATTGTTATTGAATTCTTGTATGGTACCTCTTCATTATTTTGGAGATTTTATACATGGAAATTTCTGAAAAGGAGTTTCTATACTCCACATAAAATAAATCAAAAACAGTGAAAGTAAATGTTGGAAATGTGATGAATTACTTGAGGCCAACTGGGTTCATATGTTCATTGAATGTAGAAATGTTGTTCAATACTGGAAAGGCTTCAGATATTTTGTAAATGCTTTATGGTCTGATAACTGTCATATTTCTAATTCACTAATCCTATTCAATGTTCCTATACCTAATGTAATACCTAAATCTCAGATTCAGTTACTCTGGTCAATTCTTGCAATTGCCAGAAAAGTTATTACTTTGAACTGGAAAAGTAAACAAGATTTGATGTTTAAAGATTTTATTAATTTAGCAAAAGTTGTTTGTAAAAAAGAACTGCAAACCATTTGTTATAGAACTCATAACATTACTCATAAAAATAGCATGGCAAAAATTGGGAAACCTTTTGAACAAATACTGATAACTTCTCATGGATAAAATGATTGTTTATCATGGATGAATGTAAATATTGTAAATAGTTTGTTATTGTTTTATTGTATTTTTATATATACATTTGCATATGTTTATAATGAAAACAAAATAAAAATGTTTTTGGAAAAAAATGAATTGCCTTCCTCTGTCTGATGTTTCCTTCAGCATTATGATCACCCTACCGCTATGTGTTACCCATCACTCTGTCTGTCATGTCTGTCTTTCCTTGTTACCTAACCTACCCCTCTTACCTTCATCTTAGTTCTCTTACTTCCTTTCTTCCTCAACTTCCCATTCTCTTAAAAAATTGGGCAAATTCCCACAAAAGAAATCAGCCTCCTACCACACCCCATTCCTTAGTTGCACACCTTATGTTCTACCCCCTCCTTGATTCTCTTCTTCATCTCTTTCCTATATCCCTATTTCCAATCTTTTATCTGTTAAAAAAGATAAGCATACCACACATATGCCCAAACAGGGATCTAACATATCTTTTTATGGTTGTACTATGCGCAGTGGGTCAGAGAACACTATCAATGCCCATATGCAACAGATGAAATATAGCACTACTCATCATATAGCAACAGTCAAGTCCAATCAATATCATGCCCTATGCATGTTGCCCTTGGCTGCCCTCCGTTGTGCAAAGGAGCTAAGTGCTGATGAATGGAAGTTCTGAAATATGAAATGGAGTAAAACTGATATCTTTAGTCTGACTGTTTCCATGGCTCAGTTTGTTTTTGAAGTAATTTGTAGAGTATCAGTACACTGGGTAGAGGGTTCTAACCCTTAAGGTTTTATGCTTGTTTTTTTTTTTTTACTTTTCTGCTTCTAGTCTGTAAATGTGTATCATTCCCGATATGTATTTTCATGACTCCTTTAGTGTGACTGCTCCTCTGGCTCAAGTTCTTAATACAGTTTGTAATAAAATTTCACTAAAAAGGGTAATGGGTTCATATCCTTTGAGGCCTGTCTTTTTTGTTTTCTGCTTCCATTCTATAAATGTGTAACATTCCCCTGATATGTCTTTCCCTGACACCTTCAGTTTGACTGCTTCTGTGGCTCAACATGTTAAAGCACTATTTGGTCAAACAGCACCAAAGAGAGTAATGGGCTCCAATCCGCTCAGGGGTGAGTCTTTTTTTTTCATGACCGGTACACTGATAAAACCATGATAATGTCAAGACCAGTACATCATGTTACTTTATTGTATTCCACCTAACTTGTCTTTGTTTCAAATTTTCTAAGTTCAAGTATTGCAGATTGATATCTGTGTGTATGTGTTACACCCCCTTTTCCACTATGCTCTTATCTCTGCTTTTATAAGCAGCTACCTTTGCAGTCTTCTGTCTGCTTCTGGTGTCTCTGTTGCCTTGCTTCCTCCTCTACACTCCACTCTTAAGCATCATAACTTTGCTTTTTCCATAAGATATTTATCTGCATATATGTGCTCAAAGGTTTGCAGTGACTAACCTAGACACTTATGCATAGTCAATATTTACAACAGCTGCTCGTACTTTATTCTGGCCATGGCTGGTATAACATGATCTTCCTATGGATCTCTACTGCAGCCGTGATGAAGAGCTGCTCATTGTGCACACTGGCCTAGATGCATGCATTGTTAATATATATATATATATATATATATATATATATATATGGGCGGCACAGTGGTGCAGTGGTTAGCGCTGTCACCTCACAGCAAGAGGTTCTCCAGTTCGATTCTCGGCTGGGGTGCCTTCTGTGTGGAGTTTGCATGTTCTCCCTGTGTTCGCGTGGGTTTCCTCCCACATTCTAAAGACATGCTTCTGTAGCATTTCTCCCCGGGCCTCCGCTGAAAACAGGATCTGTGGAACCTAGTCGGACTTTCCCGGTCAACAAATGTAAAATAAATAAATAAAATAAATAAATATATATATATATATATATATATATATATATATATATATATATATATATATATATCTATATATATATATATATATATATATATATATATATATATATATATATATATATATGACATCCACGGTGGTGCAGCGGTAGCATTGTTGTCTCACAGCAAGAGGTTCTCCCGTTCGATTCTTGGCTGGAGTGTGGGGAGTGCCTTCTGTGTGGAGTCTGCATGTCCTCTCTGCGGTTGGGTGGGTGTTTGAAAGACATGTGTAAATGGACGTGCCTTTGTTGAAGGTTGAATGTCGAGCTGGCACCTCGGCGTTTGTGAAAATCTACTGCCAATCATATATATATATATGTATGTACACATAGATCTGTAGACAAAGACAGATATATGTATATTAAGAACCAAGGGATAGCACTCCGACATGTCAAAGTTTTCCCTGAGTCTGTCCTTGTTCTTAGTAAGAGGGTACATAGTGGAAAGAATAGTCTAGTCCTAGACCTATAAAAATTCATAACAGTACTACTGAATTCCTTTAGTAAGCTCTCAGACAGATTACATAACTCAGTAGTTAAACTTTGCTGTATTCCATAATTGTATAATAATTGAATTTAGGTATCTTACATCAAGGTCATACTTTCCTTAACCATAGGCAGAAAAAGCTCTTGAAGACCAACAAAAGAAATGGATCTCAATATGTTTACTGCTCATGTGCACAAAAAGATAATATAATTGAAGTTCTAACATCAGCTGACCAGCAGAACTGTCAGAGGAAGCTTGGCCATCCTGAAGAGAGGATGGTTTTCTTCCTTCAAAGAACACATAAATGTTATTAACAAAAAAAAATAAAAAATAAGTGAGAATACACTATCCCACTAGACCTGAGGGGAAGTACTCAGCAGGACTGTAGTGTAGAGTGCAAGACAAAAGGTATGAATTACCCTACCTGCCTCCTATTCTTGAATGCAGTTAAGGATGAACAATCATACGCATCCTCAACTTGAAGCTGACAATCATGTATGGATTTCAGAGAATGAGTACTGTTTTTTGATTGAAATGGTGTCCATTTCCTTTATAATACTACCACTGAGCAGGGCCAGCCTTAGCAATTGTCGCCCCCGGTTTGGACAATTTTGGTGGGGTCCCTTATATGGTCCCGAGCCTACCACCCCATCTCTCCCTCCAGTTGCTGGCGTATTAAAACTATTTCAAATTAGATATCAGGAATGTTAGCTACTACTGTGTATTAAAATAATAAGACATGTTAAAACAGAAGTAAATTACTGGACTCGTGGATTACCCCTGATACAACATCTCCTGTAGTTCCTCAATCAGAGTCTGCTTAACTCATTCATTCAGGCACATTGTGAAGGTGTCATTTGATGAGACACTGAGGTCCTTTGTCTACATGGTGTGTCACCATATGAGTGCAGCCTGGCTTACCAGTGAACATGTCCTCAAACTCTGTAGTACTGCCTGGATCTCATAAACCTGGTATGACATAGCTGCACACTTCCCCCTTATTCCCCCATACTTTTTATTTTATTTCTCTGTATTTTCATTCTCTCATTTCCTGACTTCTCTTTTGGATCATGCATTACTCTCATTCACATCCTATGCATAACAATTGTACAAACTGCAACTACTTTGTTTTTTGTATATTATTTTCTCCATAGAAACATTATGCAATATGATGTTATGACAGTGTACAGGTACTCTTCTTATCTATTTTCCTACTAATTTTACTTACTGAACTCTTGTATCATGTCTACTTATGATTGCCAGCATTTATGATACATGCTATCCTGACTTATACTTCTCTGCATGCTTGCTCTTACATTCTCTTACATGACCTCTGCTGCACTAATATTAAAGTTTATTTGCTTATTTTATTTTTGTCATTTTTCACTGTGTTGCTGTTTTAACACTTTCAGCAAAGTGAATCATTTTTCTATCCACCTCTACCTCCCAATAGTCACCACATACGCCTCATGTTTCACTCCTCTGGGATTATTTTGCTCCTGTATGTGACTAGCACAGGCATTTCTCTGTCATACTGAGAGTTGGCAACATTTTGTCACAAGTTTTAGTAATCAGGAGTTATCGCACATCACAATATCTGCACTTTTTTATGATTACTACTGATTGTTTTCATGTTGTCTGAGACTGATTTTTCCATAGTCATCTCTTTTAACAAACATTCATAAACCCCATTATCAGTAAGACAAGTAAAAGAAAAACAGTACCTCTCTGTCTTCAAAATAAGCCTTGTCTTATCTTCTGAAACAGTAACTGGAGTAGTACACCAAACAAGGTGGTTAATCCATCACTTTAAGGATGAAAAGCCTGAAGAGCATTCAGCAACAGCATCTGACTACTGTGGAAGTACAAACAGCTAACACTGTGAGACATTCAAGAGTTATGAAGCTGCAGTTACTAATAGTACGGTATCTAATATTACTGGACTTCTAAATTCTACAGGAGCAAGACTACTGTAGGGAAATGACTTGCACATTGCTGTAGTGTCTCTCAGACAAATGTCTGGGTCATGTAAGGCATAATAACCCTGGAATAGCCTAATCTGGGCCCTCTTGAGGGAGCAGGGCCATATTGGGCCAAATTGGTCCAGTTGGCCTAAACCTGGCCTGCCACTGAGTTTTAATATGATTCATGGCTGACGAGCAGCAAGTTGATCAGAGAAGAATGCCATTCCAGTCTAGGTTGTGAATCTGGGTATCCTGAGGCAATGTTACAACTGCCTCATGTACACAGACAACCCTCTCCTCCTACCACAAAACACTAACATATGCGATAGATGCAATTATACAGCCAAACTGGAGGCTAAGCTCTGTCCACCCAAGACTGGAACAGACAGTCAAGAGGAGAAGGTTAACACTTGCACCACACCTCCAGCCACACATAGACCTACTAAACCAGCACTGGCAAAAAATACACATAAATACACAAAATCATACTCAGAGGCTCTAAATAAAAATCTGCAAAAGCATCAGAGACCTCCAAAGCAGACACCCAAACAACCTGCTCCTCCTGTCACAAACCAGACAACACATAAAACACAAAATCAGTGTGCCGCACAATCACAGCCCTTAAGGCGAAATAACATACCTAACACACTAGTAATAGGTGACTCTATAGTCAGGCACACTGATGTCCCACTCACTAGGCTAGACAAGGAGAAGATTACTGTTAGCTGCCTGTTGGGAGCCAGAATCCGCCACATAACACAAGCACTCAGGTCACTCCAGGACAAGTACAAATATGACTCTGTCATTGTTGATGTTTATGTGAACGACCTGAGATGTACCTCCCTGGACTACATGAAAAGAGACATGGAAGAGCTCTCTGATCATGTAGCCCAGGCGGGAATGACCCTGACCCTGAGTAGCATCCTGCCCTCACCAACAATGATACCTCAGTATAAAGAAAAAATGATCAATTTCAACAATTGGCTAAGCTTCTGGTGTCATTCAAAAGGGATCCAGTGTCTGTCAGCCTGGGATGACATGCTCGACAAGCTGCATTGCTTCACAAGAGATGGCTTGCACCTGTCACCCTTAGGCTTTTGAATACTGGCCAAGGCTCTTGCTGCCCCCATAGTGCCTTTTTTAGGCAAGGCTCAAAAGTCAAACCCACCTCTGTAAACAGCACAATTAACAAAAAACTGAGGGTTATGCTACTCAATGCCAGGAGTTTAAATCTCAAAATACACATGCTCGAAGCACTCCTCAGTATGAAGAATGTCGACATCTGTGCAATAATTGAAACCTGGTTCAAGGCTCTAGAGAGCACCCCAGCACCACTGGGCTACAACTCATACCACACGTTTCGGCCACAGAACACGGACCGAAACACAAAAGGAAGGAGTGTGTCCATATTCATCAAGGATATCTACACCTCCAGGTTAGTGGTGCAGCATAATACCTCTGAGATCATCCATGTGCAACTAACATTGGGCAAATCTGCAATGCAAATTGTGGCCTGCTACAGATCACCCTCCATGACCCAGGACCACCACTCTGCCTTTCTGGAGACACTGGAAAACATGAAGGTCCTACCAAACACCTCGATATTGGGCGATTTCAATTACCCTACCATTAACTGGGAAAACTACTCAAGTACAAACTCCCAGGCTTAGCGCTTCCTTGAATTCATCAACTCAAATGCCCTGGATCAGCTGGTAAACTCCCCTATGAGAGGTGAAAACATATTGGACCTGGTCATCACCAACATGGGCGCCAGGTGTTCCACACCGGAGGTCAACCCGTCACTGGTTAGATCAGACCATAAACTAATCACTCTGGATGTCCACACCCCACCACCACCCCCAACTAAGGAAACCACAGTAAAAAACTTTTCTAAAGCAAACTTCACCTTACTTAAGACAGAGGAAGTAAGTTTCACAGCCCTCATGCTAAAGGATAACGCTGCCCAAGATGCAGAAACCTTTACAAATGCACTCTATGAGCACCTACAAGGATGCATGGATTGTCCCATCCCTAGCAAAACCAAGACTCACTCCTCTAAGAGAAGGAAACCAGTCTGGTGGACCCCTGCCATAAACAGGTTATATAAGAGAAGGAGGAAACTAGTTAAAAAAAAAGGCAAATCCCAAGAAGGAAACACATCCGTGATCAGTATCAGTAAGAAACTAAGGTCCCTCATAAAATCATCCAAGGCTAACTTCAGAAGAAAAATAGGCAAGGATTCAAAAGATAACCACAAAGCCTTCATTAGCCATGTTAAGAATCTAAATGGCAACTCGCAGATATGCACTGAGCTAGTGCAAAATAGCACAAAATATACTGAACCTACTGATATTGCCAACATCCTAGCAGATAGATTCAGTGCAAACTTCACCACCCTCTCACCCCCAAAAGGGTCCACAACAATACTGGAAAAGTGTAGTGTCCCAGAAATCACAGACTCACAGGTGAAAACAGCCCTTTCAAAAGCCAAAAACACAGCGTCAGTGGGGCCAAATGGTGTCCCAGGCTGCATCTTACACAAACTACAAAACGAACTAACCCTCCACCTAAACACGCTGTTCAACCTCAGCCTCTCCACAGGCTATGTGCCCATAGAATGGTGCACAGCAATGGTTATTCCTCTCCACAAAGGAGGGGCCACAACTGACCCTGGTAACTATCACCCCATAAGCCTGACTAGCCTGTTCTGCAAGGCTATGGACTGCATCATCATGGTACTCATTAACAAATACATTGGGAACCTCCAAACACTTGACCCGACCCAGTTCGGCTTTGTTAAGGCAGATCATGCCTACTAAACCTGGTTGACTTATTCGAGGCAGTCACCAAGGGCATAGATGAGGGAAAGGTGGTTCACATAGCCTACCTTGACCTCGCCAAGGCTTTCAACACCATTCCCCACTCAGGTATTACAGAAAAACTCACCAGCCTGAACATAAACCCCCTATGTCATGAGATGGGTTGCCAACTGGCTTACAGACAGAACTCACACGGTAAGAATAGCGGGCTCCAGGTCCAACTCTAAACCAGTCACAAGTGGTGTCCTGGGACCCCTACTGTTCGGCATATACTTCTCAGAAGTACAGACAAACACAGGAGGACTATGGTTAACCAAGTTCACAGATGACTGCAAACTGGGAGCCATAATTGACTCTCTGGCTGGCACAGACATCCTCCAAAAGGGCCTTACTGAGATGGACACCTGGTGTCAAAGTCATGACCTCAAGCTAAATGCCAAAAATGCATAGTCATCCCATTTGGGAAAAACAAAATACCCATGAATTAACACATGTGGCAGCCCCCTTAATACAGAAGAGGTAATAGGAGATCTGGGGACTCAGGTAGATAGTAATCTCTCCTTTGACAATCATATTGCAAAAGTAGTTAGGAAATCCTTCTATGTGGCCCATCTAATTACTAAAGGGTTTGCAGCTAGAAATAAAGAGGTCATAGTGCCTCTCTACTCATCACTCATCAGACCATCATAGAGTACAATGCCCCATTTGGGATGTACCTCACAAGACACTTCCAATAGCTGGAAAGGCCACAAAAGTATCTCACCAAGAGGATTACTGGCCTCAAACATATGTCCTATGCAGCCCGACTGAAAAAACTCCAGCTGTACTCAGTGGCATATTGCTTACTCAGAGGTGATCTCTGCCTGACTTACAAAGCCATGTTCAACTCAGAATTGATGGACATGCTCCACCTAAAGAAATCCAAGTCACTGTGAGCCATGTGCTCTAGTGAGCTAAACCTCGCCACAACAATAAATAGAACATGCTGGAGGGATAGATTCTTGTCACAGAGACTCCCCATGCTTTGGAACAAAATTCCTAACTACATTAGGCAGAGCCCCTCACTAACACTCTTCAAGAGAAACCTTGACGAGTGGATGGGTAACAGAAAATACACCCCTGGGATCACTTCATTGGCTCTGCTTGACAGAGGCTCAGTATGGGGTGACGAAAGCCGACACACTCTGGCTAGGCTTATAAATGCCCTCGGGCAGATAGCCTAGTACCTACCTATGAACCTATGAAGACATTTCTTTGGGGGGGGGAGTCACCCAGCACTACCAATCCAGTTCTCTCCCATCCTTAGGAAAATATTATCACTTTTATAGACATAGTTTTCATGTTATCTGCTGATTAAATTTGGTCAATATCCTCAGTTGCATACCTCTATCCCTGCCAGCTACACTGATTATTACAATTTAGCCATTTTCAGCTTGAATATTGTCAGCCCTATTTTGTTTTCGTTTTCATCTTGCATCACCTGCATTACTGCCTGAATCCTAGCCTTCTGCATTATATTCCTGGTATCTAATTATAACATTTCTAACAGTTATCATATCTGTAACTAGATATGACACAAAAGAAAGCAAATTATTTCTGTTTAACTTTCTGTACATAGCAACACTCTTTTACTGTGATAGTGTTATCATAAAATGTATCAAATAGCACATGAAAGTCTATATATTGAAGGTTGTAGAAAGTTGTAATGGAGTATAAAAATACAACCTGAAAGACTCTAAATAAAACATAAATATTAACCCTAATGAAAGCCTTAGAATCATGTAATGCAGTATAAAACCACATTTCACACTGCTGAAGGCCTTATAATTATCAAATGCAGTATACAAAACAGCACCTTAAAGATCCTTAATAATTCATTTACCCTACAGAAGGCCTTGAAAACTTCTCATGCAAGGGAAAAACAGAAGCTGAAAGAAGCTAAACAAAAGGTGAATGTTCACCTTGTGAATGGCATTAGATAGCACTAGAAATAAACTCTTGTACTTTGAAGCATGGCTTCTTCTCCACAATCTGAGCATTGTAAGAGTTCAAGAGTACTACAGTGAGACCATATAATACCATTGCCTTTACAACTATATAATCTATACAAAAGCCAAGACACAGGTAAATGGTTGGGGGGGGGGTACTGGTAAAAAAAAGAAATCTGTGATGTCGTTGTTTCAACCTCTTTAAATATATCTGACCAAAAGGCAAAAATTGTCTTACATGTGCATGGTTCATTCACTAAAGATAAGAATTGCTCTCATCTATCTATCACCTCCCACATAACAAACAATTGTGAATGATCATGTAACTTTTAAAGGGTAAAGATCTGCAATGCAAACACTATTTTTTCAGGCAATTAGTCTCAGAGCCAACTCACTGAAACACAGGTTCAGTAAAACATTTTACCCTTTACTGGTTTTGTACAAGCTACCCATCTAGATGCCACGAACCAGTGGATGACTGTCCTATATTTAATGATCATTGCAATATCACTTCAGCTTACTCTGTCAAAAGACAACATTGCTAAATTAAAACTGCATCTTACAGAGCCTTTCACCAGGAATCTCTTGGCCGTGGTATAAATTACCAGGTACTGATTGGTCATGTGTATTTAAACAGGCTGAGTGTAGTTTAGCATTCTAGTATCTATGAAACTGTCCTTGCAAGAAAGGTATTATCCTTTTAGAGAGAAAAGAGTTAATAGCATGCCAGTACCCTAGGTTGCCACTGAAATTAATTACACATGTGCTATTCTCAGATGAAATGCAAGAGAAGTCCTCTTAAATAATATCTCTGAAATCAGGCTATGACCCATATTTCAAGCTATGAAAATCAGAATAACAAAGCTTGCCAGTTCAACAAAGACACACTTTCTTAATCGGTAATCCCTGCTTTGAAAATTAAGAAGGTTCTGCAGAAATGAATAACTCGGCAAGTATTAATAAATGTTTTAATTTCTACAGTCTTAATGTGAATGAATTTTCAATTACTGAATACAAATAGATAGCCAAAATCCCAAATCAGTTTTTTGCATCCAGGTCAGCGAGAGCCAAAATTATTCTCTGGTACCCTTTTATTACAACAGAAAGTGCCTTCCATTTCCCCACTAACTTTCATTTCTTAGAAGTACCATTGTCCAAAAGAAATCAGTGGATTTATGAAATCCGAAACTAGGGACTTGCAGACTTAAATGTCCTTTACCTTAAATTGCATAGGGTATACAATATCTTTATTGCCATATTGCTAAATTATGTTATAAGCACATCACATAATACAGAAGCAGTCCTAGCGCTTTGGAAAATTTTGACCATTATACACATTTCTAAGATGGATTTGACCCACTTGCACAGCCATGTTCATACAGAGCAATTAGTCTCCTAATATCATCGGCCAAAATACTTGAGAAAAGAATGCTATGCAGCTGAAAGTGCATTGTGGAGTCTATTTTTAGTCTTTAGCTAGCAACTTAGTTTCCATAAATGGTATAGTACAAATGTTACATTATTTGCCTTCCCTAACAATCTATATCTTGCCATGGAAGCAAATCAGCACACAGATTCAGTCTACATTGACCTGTTAAAGGCCTTTCAGCTAGGACACCATTCTTTCCTGGTCAAAGAGCTGTCAGTCTGTGGACTGAGCCCCTCTAGCAAGACAGGGTTTGCTGACTCTTTACAGCACAAATACTTTCTTGTGACATTTGAGTAGAGGCAGTCTCCTCTTTATCACATAAAACAGGAGTTAACAATGCATATTAGATATTGTACCATTTCACTTGGCATCTGCCGTATCCTGTTTTATGCATATAGCATCCTTATTTGGGAATCTAGAAATTGTTCTTGGCATGTTACATCTCTTAACAATTGTCTGGTTCAACTATATATCATTCCTGAGCAGCCTGGGCTTATCTATATGTGCCCCAAACAATGCTTTTGGCACCCAAAACCGACTTAGCATGTATAAAGGGTCATGGAACATCTCTGCAGATGGTGATTCTCTGGAAGACATCCAAGCTTACAAATGTCTTGTTATATAGCTGTAATTGTCTCTAACTTTCACCACTCATATTTACAAGGTAGGGAGTAAAGTTTTTGCCATGCTACAATGCTGACAGAGTCAGTCAAGCTTACTATTGAGAGTTCTGCTCCAAACTATTTATTCCTCCCAACCATTTACTAGTTCTACTTCCACTCATGACAGACAAATAATATACACCACAGGTTTATAACAAAGGCCCACATGAGGTAACATCATTGCTTCTATTGTGAAAGTCATATAGCTGTCTACTGCATAGAAAAAAATATTTGCTGTATGCTACTCTATAAATTAATACATTTTGACTACTTCAGCACCTTGTGACAACTGATTTCCATGAAACTTGCAGCAAGAGGTCTGAATTCATCCATTTGGTTATGCCTCTTGTAGTTCTGGTGATTTCAGATAAATGCACAGCAAGAACTCTGAGATCCGCTAACTGCTTGGCTTTGTTTCTTGCAAATCTACATTACTCTATAGCTAACTACACCAATGCTTTCCGCATTAGATGTCCAGCAGTCTGGAATTTCTTCCTTGATGATACTAATCTGCATATTATTCTTTCTGTCATTTCCACTCAGCTCTGCATACCACTCTGTCTGCTTTCTGCACTTAACTCTGCATACCACTGTCTGATTTATGCTCTCAGCTCTGCATACCATTCTGTCTGCTTTGCGCACTCAGCTCTGCATACCATTCTCTGTTTCTGCATTCAGCTCTGTGTACTATTCTCTCTCTTTTTCTGCACTCAGCTCTGCGAATCCCTGTCTCTGCTTTCAGCACTCAGCTCTGTGTACCGCTGTCTGCTTTCTGCACTCAGCTCTGCATACCACCCTCTATGTTCCTGCACTCAGCTCAGTGTACCACTGTCTGCTTTCTGCACTCAGCCCTGCATACCACACTGTCTGTTTTTTGCACTTAGCACTGTGTACCACTGTCTCTCTCTGCTTTCTGCACTCAGCTCTGTGTACCCCCTCTTTCTGCTTTCTGCACTCAGTTCTCTGTACCACTGTCTGCTTTCTGCACTCAGCTCTGCATACCACTCTGTCTGGTTTATGCACTCAGCTCATACCGTTCAACCTCTTAGTGGTAAAAATCTGGACAAAGCCTGACAAAATGGGGGGGGGCAAAGGCCCAAAAATAGGGATAGATTTTAAATATTCCTTTTATAAACTTAGAAAGTTTCTAGAATAACAGGATTTTTGTTAACGTGCGTTTTTCTGAAGGATTTGAAGCCAGAAACTCAAATATATGTCAATATTTAGTGACTTCAGTCACAAGCCCGCGGATTTACGAAAACTTGCAATGAGTGAAAGAGGAGTGTAAGAGCTCACGCCGGCAATATGTCTGCAGTGCGATCCAGGTACAGCCAGCAGGGGCATGCATGAGAGCTGCTAAAGCTACTCTTGCACGGACAGCATCATGGTATGCAAATTACCTCATTTGCTGGTGAAAGCCATGCAAATGAGGTAAATTTGTGATCCAGGAAACACTAACCTGTCCATGGAAGATTAGTGTTAGCTGCAGAAATGTAGTCCGTTGGTAACGGAGTACATTTCTGCAAATAGCTAAACAGAGCTATGACAGCTCCAAATAAAGGATGCATACAGTTGAGGAAGCATTCCATTTGCCAAATATAAGACCATTGACATTATAAAATGTTTAAAAATATAACAATTTAACTTTTTTTCCCCCGATCTCCGATGTTTAAGCATAGCGCAGCACCGCGCAAACATGTGGCGCTTATAAAAACAAGAAAATAATTTAAAAAAAGCCAAAAATAGGCATTTTCATTAAAAAGCTAATTTTGCCATGCAGGAGAATGGCAGGCTGAAGACAACATGGCCATTGAATAGTGGTTGCTAAGGGGGGAAGCTCAGTATGAGAGATGTAACCATGCATTACTAGGCAATCCTATGCAAATGAGGATAAGGATAGGGAATCCCAATATTCCCCAGCATGTGAGGCACGTCCCAAGAGTGTAAGAGTAGGAGTAGGTAAGTAGAAGAGTAGAATATAGGTGACATCATGAGGGTGTGTGTCAGACAGGCTGTAAGCTAATTGGAGCACAGTGGCTTGTGTTTGCCCTGAGTTGCTCAGGATTGCAAGAGGCGTGCCTACAGTTGTCCTGTTTGAAAACCTCAAACCCAAGATGCACACTGTTAAAAGATAGGAAACTCCTTGCAAACATGCACACAGCGTGTGTGCGCATTTGCGCTTGTTTGCGCAGCGCTTCCCCCCCGGGCGGAAACAGAAAGGCAATATAAGGAAAAGAAGTAGTAGGAAGTTAACCAAGGAGAACTAGCAGAGCTGCCAGGTGAAATATATCAGAATCAGCCAATTACACAGGCAGCAGACTAGCCCAGCCCAACCCAGCACTTTAAACTCTGCAAACACCATTCCCCCCTGCTTTTTCTCAAGAACTGTGCAACACTGCAGTATGCAAAGAGGGAAAGTTTAAAAAGCTTAAGTCAGACAAAATGTTAGGGGCTGCTCTTGCTATCATAAACTAACATGTGCAAGGTGCTGAGGGTGGTGATGTTGTGAATTCTGCTGAGCAACCCACAGTGAGGAGACGGAGAAGAGTGTACAGACCCAGGGTAACCTACCAGGGGCTACATGAGCTGGAGATAGTGGAGCGCTATAGGGTGGACAGAGACCTCCTACAGCAAATTGTTGAGCTGTGCCGGAAACGCCTCACATACAGAACCAGCAGAGGGGAACCCATCCCAGTGGATACCAAGATATGTGTTGGCTTAAGAATACTAGCTACAGGTAACTTCCAAAGACCAACTGGTGATATGATGGGGATTTCACAGGCATCAGCATTCAGGGTACTCCTCCAGTTCCTGAATGCCATGTAAGCACATGTCGGTGACCATGTATATTTCCCCAATTCCCATGAGGCATTGGCCAGCAATATGCATATTTTCCACCAAATAGCAGAATACCCTGAGGTAGTGGGTGCAATAGACTGCATGCACATATGCATCAAAGCACCACCCAGTGAGTGGGGTAGGGTCTACATCAACCACAAGGTCTTCCCCTCCATCAACTGCCAGGTTGTGTGTGACGCCCAGGACATAATAATGAATGTGCGTGCTGGCTGCCCTGGAAGCTATCACGATTCCCACATCTGGCATCTGATACAGCTGTACCAGAGATTTGCCAATGGGGACATCCCTGATGATCACCTAGTGGGGGATGCTGGATACGCACTGGAGCCGTGGCTGATGACGCCCATCAGAAATGCACACACACCTGAACAAGAACTCCATAATGAGGCACATGCACAAACAAGAAACATAATTGAGCATATGTTTGGGATGCTCAAGTCATGGTTCTGGTGCCTGGACACATCTGGTGGAGACTTGCAGTACTCACCAACTACATGTTCCCAAATTCTTATGGTATGTGCCATGCTGCACAATATGATCCTGTGGAAACAGCTACAGCAGGAACAGCATGGGGCAGGGCCAAACAGCCCCCCACCATTGTCAAGGCCTGCACAGGCATAGTGTGACTTGGAGGAGGAACAACCTGAGCCTGCCCCAGTAGGCAGAAGGAGGTGTGCCCAGTATGCCCTGGCCTTGTCAAAGAGGCAACGCATAGCACATACACTGACTCAGTAGGAACCCTGGAAATGACACCTCTCTCTGACTCGCACATACAGTAAAGCTGATGCCTAACTTGACACTACCTGTTTTAAAACTTGTATAGGGAGTGTACTATGTGCATCCAACATAGGCAGCCCTGCAGCACCACCTGAGGCGTGAGTGCCCTATTTTAAGCAATATAAAGCACTGCTAAGCACATTTTACCAGTATTGAGCATATTTAAATACAATTACGCGTAGCTGCGCACCGCGCTAACCAGCTCAACGTCGGGCAACGTTGAGCAACGTTGAGCAACGTTGGGCAAAGTCAGGAAAAGTTGAGCAAAGTCGGGAAAACATGCTCACACCTGCTTTACTGTTCCTTAGCTAGTCAGGTCTGCCCAGCAGGAAAATAAAAAGCAGTGACAGGGCTCAAACTCAAGATACTGTGCACTATAGTCACAGTACTGAACCACTAAGCCATGATAGCATTTCACTGGCACAAACACAACTTAAGTCACTCACACATACCAGTTGGGGGGTCACATACCTAACAGTCACAGCCAGCATGCAGACAGATCACAGCAGGCCAGGCAGTGTGATGAGGGTTGGGTAGGCTATGAAGTCACAAACTAGTATGCATGTAATTGGAAGCTAAGGTCTGTATTACAGTGGTATGCCTCAAGCCAGTATGATAGGTAACAGTACAGACTGAAATGGTGTACCTGATATAGCAGTGCAGGCCTAGCAAATGTGTATAAGTGTCCGGTGTACCCCTCATCCTATGTACACCCACAGTAACAATCAGGTGTGCCCCCCGGGTAGAAATGTACAAATAATAGCTGTCCCCCCGTATGTAGAAATGTTGATAAGTCTATGCAAATTGACTCATGGAAACCCTGCAGGCACAGCATGCTTCCTGTCGATGTACAACACAAAGGTGAGCCCTGAAGTAAAAACCAACTTGATTTTTCACACACATATAGTATATATGCCCATAGTAAGCATGCTCACACACTTAAACAAATTTTGCAAATTTCAGTCAGCAACATACTGAAAGGTCATACTGGGCATGCTCACACACTTAGGCCATGTCTGAGTACAGCAGTGGGCCACACATATCTGGCAGTTGCAGTTCTTACTCCAGACACATGTCACTATTCACCAATCCTGCCTTGCGCACACAGTGATATGAAAACATACCCATATAATATATTGGACCCCTGTCATAATCAAACTATGTAATACAAGTACTTAAGTTGTTCAAAGAAAGTAAAAATACAAAGAAGATCAATAAATCTCCGATCAGTATCATCATGAAACAATGAGCACTCCTAACATTATCCAAGTCAAGCTCTGCCAAAAATATTGCCAAAGATTCCATAGAGAACCATGAAGCTTTCTTTAGCTATGTCATAAATATCAGTGTAAACTCATATATGTTCTGAGTTAGTGCAAACGAATACATGTACATGACTGACATTGCCAACATCTTGTCAGCCAGGTTCATACATATTTACCCTCCTCTCATTGACAAAAGGGCCCATTACCATACCTGGAGATTGTAAAAACCCAGAAATCACATACAATGGTTAAACAGCTCTATCCAGACCTAAAAACATGGTGTCTATGGGATGACTTGGTGTCCCTGGCTGTGTCTTATGTGAACCCCTAAACAAACAGACCCTGCACCTGAACAGTCTGTTGAGACTCACCCTCTGTACAGGATATGAAACTGTTGAATGGGTTGCAGCAACATTTGGCACACTCCACAAGTATTGGTGCACAACAGACCATGGGAACTATTGTCTTATAAGCCTAATAAGCCTGACTACAAGGCCATGGAGTCCATCATTATGGAACTCATAAACAGAGCTATTGGGAGCCTACAAACACCCAACCCTACCCATTTTGGTTTGGTCAGGGGCAGATCATGGTTCCTAAACCTGCTAGAAAGTTTGCAAGGCAGTTATCCAGGACATACATCAATGAAATGAGCTCCACGTGGCCTAAATAGACCTTGAAAAGATCTTTTCCAACATCCCACACACATGTATCCACAAAATCAACAACCTGTGCATAAACACGTATGTCATCTGATGGATTGCCAGCTGGGGCACAGATAGATCCCATAAGGTAAGAATTGTGTTCTCCCTGTTGGACTGTAAGCTGGTAACCACTGCTGTCCCCCATGGCTCAGTCCTGGGACCCCTCCTGTCTGGTGTATACTATTCAGAAGTACAGTGAAACACACAAGGGCTATGGTTATCAAAGTTTGTGGATGACTGCAAAAAGGTTGTCATAATTGATGTTTGGGACAACAGAGACATCCTTAAAAAGGGTCTCAGTCAGACAGATGTGGTGTCAAAATTATGGCCTTGAGCTACAGTCATACAAGTACCACATAGGTGCCAACACCCTAAATATGGAGGTAATAATAAGGGATCTATGGACACATGTGGATAGTCATCTCTACTTTCAGAAACACATTCACAAACTGGTTAGAAAATCATGCTATGTGTTCCCACAAATTGCCAAAGTCTTTGCATGTAGGTCAAATGAGGTTCCCTCTACTCAACAGTCATCAGACCCATCAGAGAGTACCACAACACTCTTGCGATGAATCTGATGAGGCACCTTCAGCAACTGGAAAGACCACTGAAGTACCTCAACAAGAGGATTATTGGCTTCAGACATTTGCCCCATGGAACAAGACTGAAGTAACTCAATCTGTACTCTGTTGCATACTGTCTACTCAGGTGATTTCTGCCCAACAGACAGGTCCATGTCCAATGCAGAACTGATGTCCATGTTCTATCTGAAATAAACCCAAGCTCACTGTGCCACATGCTCTAGGGATATAGTCATCACAAAAATAAATAGAACATGTTGGAGGGATACATTACTAACTCACAGACTTCCCTTGCTTTGGAACAGGCTTCCAACCTACATTAAGCTGAGTCCCTCACTGTCTCTCTTCCAGATGAGCCTTGATGAGTGTATGTGAAACTGAACTGTCACACCATGGATGACTTCATCAGCTCTACTACACAGAGGCATAGGGAACTAACCCCAGGTGTGGTGATAGCTGCACACTCTGGCCATACTAATATATGCCTTCAGGCAGATAGCCTATTACATAGGTATGTACCTATACATGTAGGGGAAACACAGTATAATAAGCCAAAGATGGATGGGCAGAGATGTGTGTAAGAGGATGACCATGACAGGGAGCCATCCAGGACTGTCCCACCCAGCACACATCCCAATGGTACAAAAGACATGTGGTGCACATCTCACCCACTGTACATAATAGCCACCAGTATCTGTAAGCATTACAGTGTATGTGGTGTATATGCCTGCTGTACAACATGACTGTACAATGAAGTACACATCTACTATCTGTAGACATGTAACTGTCACATAGGTTCATAGGTATGTAGTAGACTATCTTCACTAAGGCATATATTAGCCTAGGCAAGTTGTGCAGCTTTCACCACCCCATTGGTTAGTCTCCTAAGCCCTAGTTCTAATAGTTAGTACCCTAAGCTGCTTTCTAGTGGGGCTGCTGATGTGGTCCCTGGTGTGAATTTTCTGTTTCCCATCCACTCATCAAGGTTCCTATTGAAGAGTGTCAGTGAGGGGCTCTGTCTGATGTACATTGGGACTCTGTTCCACAGTAAGGCAAGTCTCTGGGATGGTGCTCTATTCCACCAGCATGTTGTATTCATTGTTGTGATGAGGTTCATATCCCTGGAGTGTGTAGTGCGACTCAAGTTTGTTTTCCTTAGATGGAGCATGTTCAACAGTTATGTGTTGGACATGGCTCTGTATGTTAGGCAGAGTTTGCCTCTGAGTAGGCGGTATGCAACAGAGAACAGATTTAGTTTTTCCAGTTGTGTTTCATAACACAACTGTTTGAGGCCAGTAATCCTCTTGGTGAGGTAACTCTGTGGTCTCTCCAGCTGCTGGATATGCCTAGTCGAGTACATCCAAAATGGTGCATTGTACTCAATGATGGCACTGATGACTTAAGAGTAGCCACCACTACCTCTTTTGATCCTGATGCAAACCATTTGTTGATTAGGTGGGCCACATAGAATTTCCTAATCACTTTGGAAACATGGTTGTCAAAGGAAAGATGACTATCTACTTGTGTCCCCAGATCCCTTATTACCTTGTCAGTTTTTAGGGGGTAACACCTATGTGGTAGTTTGTGGGTACTTTGTTTTCCCCAATGGGGATTACTATGCATTCTTTCACATTAAGCTTGAGGCCATGATTCTTACACCACACATCTGTCTCATAGAGTCCCTTCTGGAGAATATTTGTGTCATCCGGGGAATCTACTATGGCAAACACTTTACAGTTCCCAGCAAACTTAGTCAACCACAACTTTCCTGTGTTGGCATGTACTTCAGAGAAGTATATACCAAACAGGAGGGGCCCCAGGACTGAACCCTTGGGGACACCAGTTATTACTGGTTTAGAGTCTGACATGTAGCCAGCAACTCTTAATTTGTGGGATCTATCTGTGAGCCAGTTTGCAATTCATCTTGTGATGTATGGATTTATGCACAGGTTGGTGAGTTCATCTATGATACCTGACTGGGGAATGATGTCAAAGGCCTTAGCGAGGTATAGGTAGGCTGTGTGGAGCTCCTTTAAATCATCTGTAGCCTGCGTAACTGTCTCAAAGAAATCCACCCAGTTCAGGAGGCATGATCTGCATTTGACAAAGCCAAACTGGGTGTGCTCAACTGTGTGAAGGTTCCCAATGTCTTTATTGTTGACTTCCATTATGATTGGCTCCATTGCCTTGAAGATCAGACTTGTCAGGCTCATAAAGCAGGAATGTCAAGCATCTGTTATGGCCCCACCCCTGTAGAGTGGGAAGAACGTTGCTGTGCAACATTCTATGGGTACATATCCTGTAGAGAGGATGTAGAGAGAGGTGTAGGTATCCTTGATGAATATGGATACATCCCCGCCCTATGTGCTATGATCCAGGTTCTGATGCTGGAAGATATGGAATGAGTAGTATCCTGTAGTGCTGGTGTGCTCTCTGGAGCCTTGAACTAGGTTTCTGTTACTGTACAGATATCAATATTCTCCATACTGAGAAGTACCTGGAGTGTGTGCATTTGGTGGCTGAGACTTCTGGCAATGAGTAGCATTTAGCTCACTTTGTGGTTATTTGTGTTGGTTACGGGGTTTGGTTTGTCCGGAGTGACCAGTGTTCCACACCTGAAGTCAATGCCTCATTACCCTAGATATCCACATGCTGCCCCCACCCCCCATTAAGGAAACCATGGTAAAAAAGTTCTCCAAAGCCAACTTCATGCTTCTTAAGACAGAAGTGAACTTCATGACACCCATGCAGATGGACAATACAGTTATGACTACTGAATTCTACACAATTGCACTTTATAAGCACTTACATGAGTGCATGGATCATGCTATCCCAAACAGAACCAAGACACTATCCTCCAAAAAAAAGGAAGCCAATCTGGTGGTCCCCTGCCATAAACAAACTGTACAACAGAAGGAAGAAACTGCTGCAAAAGAGAGTAAAAATCCCATGAGTGTATGAGCTCCCTGGTCAGCCTCAGTAAGAAGCTGCAATCCCTGATAAAATCTTCCAAAGCTAGTTATGAAAACAAAATTGCCACTGATTATAAAGACAACCACAAAGCATTCTATAGCTATGTCAATAATCTCAATGGCAACACTCAGATCTTTCCTGAGTTACAGCCCAATGGCACTAAATATACAGACCCAACTGATATTGCCAACATCCTGGCAGACAGGTTCAGTGCTAACTTTACCCCCCTCTCACCCATTAAAGAGCCCATCCCTATACCGGAAGAATGCAAAGTTCCTGTAATCACGGCTGCACAGGTAAAAACCACACTCTCCAAAGCCAGGAACACAGCCTCTATGGGACCAGACAACATCCCAGGCTGTGTTCTACATGAACTACAGAATTAACTGGCACCCCACCTAAGTACCATGGCCAATCATAGCCTCACCTCAGGCTTTGTGCCTGCTGAATGGCACACAGTGACGGTTATCACACTCCACAAGGGGGGAGCCACCACGGACCCCGGGAACTACCGCCCCAGTAGCCTGATAAGCCTGGTCTGCAAGGCCATGGAACATATCATCATGGAACTTATAAACAAAGACATTGGTAATCTCCAAACTCTGAACCCCACACAGTTTGGGTTTGTAAAGGGCAGATCATGTCTCCTAAACCTGACAGACTTCTTTGAAGCAGTCACCAAAGCTGTAGACAAGGGTAAGGTGGTTCACACAGCCTATCTAGATCTTGCCAAGGCTTTCGACACCATCTCCCACTCTGGAATTATAGATAAACTCATTAAACTAGGTATAAATCCCTATGTCACAAGATGGGTTGCAACTGGCTCACTGACAGAACCTACACTGTGAAAGTAGCAGACTCCAAATCCAACTTCAGACCAGTGACAACTGGAGTACCGCAGGGTTCAATCCTGGGTCCTCTCCTGTTTGGTATCTACTTCTCTGAAGTACAGGCTAACACAGAAGGTCTTTGGCTAATGAAGTTCGCAGATGACTGCAAACTAGGAGCCATAATTGAAACTCCTAATGATGTGGACATCATACAAAAGGGCCTCACTGAGACAGATGCCTGGTGCCAAAGCCAGTGCCTCAAGCTCAATGCCAAAAAGTGCATTGTTATCCCCTTTGGTAAAAACTCTGTACCCATGAACTACAACATAGGCGGTAGTATACTTAACACTGAAAGTGTGATAAGAGACCTTGGGACACAGGTGGACAGTAGTCTCTCCTTTGATAATCACATCACTACAGTAGTCAGGAAATCCTTCTACGTGGCACACATCATCACAAAAGGTTTCTCATCCAGAAAAAAAGAGGTCATTGTTCCCCTCTGTTCATTACTCATTAGACCCATTATAGAGTACAATGCCCCTTTTGATATGTACCTCACAAGACATCTAAAACAACTGGAAAGGCCACAGAAATACCTCACAAAGAGGATTACCGGCCTCAAACAGATGCCCTACACAGACCATCCCCAGGATTCATGAAGCTTGTGCCATGTGCCGGAGTAGCATTGGTGATCTAGCACCAAATATGGCCGTCGAGTGATTCATGTAAGAGCTGTTTCCACATGCACTACCAGTGTACGCCAGAGCTGCGCAGCTCCCGGTGCATGTATGCTAATTACCCCATGTGCAGCAGTGTAGCATGCAAATGAAGGTACATAGCGATTCATGAAGTTGTGCAGGCGTAGCGTAAGCATGTAGAAATATAAACCAAAAAACGGTTTACATGTTGTCAAACATAAAATTGGAGCCATGAAAGTGGACCAAACTTATGTATTATAATGTTAATATATGCCAATGGCTAAATATATAGCCAAAGGCATAAAACAACATGCACAACATATAAAAAATAACATTTAATTTCATGGCCACACCAACGCAAAGTAAAACCGCACTGCATTGGTGCGCAAAAGGGATCACAAGGAAAATATATTTAGATGTCATAAAACTGTAATGTAACGCAATTCATGATATCCCCATAATAGTCAATGGCAGCAATGCTACACCACAACCATGGCACAAGGGTCGCTAAGGGTCTGTGACAGTGTTCCGTGCGGTAACTAGGAATTAGCAGTCAATGCCATGCAAATGAGTCAAGTAATACTGAATTGCAAACGCCCCACTGGTGTAAGGATGTACCACATGGCATAGTGTTACAACACCGAGGAGTGGCCCGGAGGTAAACATGACATCAAGAGAGGGGCGCGCCACTGTAGCTGTAAGCACATTGGATTATTGCTAATCTGTGTTGCGTGTTGCTAAGCAAAGCTGCAGGATAGGAGTGTGGAAGTAGCCATAGCTTTGCTTAGCTGAGAACACACAAGGTAACCGAAAGTTCATGTGAACGTGGATGAAAACACGCACGAAACCCGGTAAACGAATGTGCACGGTGTGCACCACAGCTGAAAAGGAAGGATATGGGAAGACAATAAGAAAAGGCTGCAGCATGGTAATTGGAGTACAAATGAGTAATTAACACCTAGAAACTCACAGTGGGCCATAGACATCAGCTAACAAGGCTGCTAGCAGCTACCTGCAGAACAGGAAAGGGGAGGTGCCGTACAGCAAAGAAAAGAGAACTGTCACAGCAGAACAAAGCAAACTAGCTGTAGATCAGCTACATAACACATTTCCCAACACAATCCAGGGTTGTGGAAGCACAAAACAAGAAAGATGTCTGCTGAATGCATGCCTGACAATGGGAGGTGAATCGGGTTGAAAATAGAAGTAAAGGGCAATAGATGAATCACGGCAGACAAGCGTAAGTCAACACCAAAGGCCCCACAATAGCAGTACCTGCTGTAAAACCAATAATTAAGATACCCTGCAGCTGGAATAGCACAAACACACCCAATTACACCACCATCATCCATTGCACAGTAGTATAAGGTGTGAAAGCCCCCACACACACACTTGTGTATTCCCAGACACTCTGCACCATTGGTGTATACAGATGGGGAACTTTTAATATGTATATGTTATGGGTTGCCATAGCTTTGATTCACCAGCATGTGTTGGAGACTGACGGTGATGTGGAGGATGATGTTGACAACCATCTCAGGCACCGGAGGAGGAGACGAGTGTTCAGACCCAGGGTAACCTACTAGGGGCTACATGATCTGGAGATAGTAGATCATTACAGGGTGGACAGGGACATCATACAGCAACTTGATGAGCTGTGCCGGCCACGCCTCAGAGCCAGAAGTAACAGAGGGGAACCCATCCCAGTGGACACGAAGGTATGTGTAAACCTGAAAATACTAGCCACAGGTACCTTCCAAAGGCCAACTGGGGATATCATGGGTATCTCACAGGCATCAGCATCCAGGGTACTCCACCAGTTCCTGGATGCCATGTTACCACATGCCAGTGAGCACATCCACTTCCCCTGAATGCAGGAGGAGTTGGCCAGCAATATGCATCTCTTCCACCGTGTGGCGGACTACCCGGGGGGTACTGGGTGCAATAGACTGCACGCACATACACATCAAGTCACCACCTGGTGAGCAGGGTAGGCACTACATAAACTGCAAGGGATTCCTCTCCATCAACTGCCAGGTCATGTGCAATGCCCAGGGCATTATCATGGATGTGTGTGCTGGCAGTCCTGGAAGCTATCACGACTCCCACATCTGGCATGCTTCACAGCTGTATCAGGTATTTGCCAAGGGGACATCCCATATGGCCACCTGGTGGGGGATGCTGGCTATGCACTGGAACCGTGGATGATGACACCCATCAGAAATGCACACATCGCCACGCAAGAATGCCATAATGAGGCACACACAGAAACCAGAATCATCATAGAGCATGTGTTTGGGATGCTGAAATCACAGTTCCGTTGCTTAGACATATCTGGTGGAGCCTTGCAGTACTCTCCAGGAACATGTGCCCACATCTTCATAGTATGTGCCATGCTACACAATATGATCCTGTGGAAACAGCTGCAGCAGGGACAGAATGGTGAAGGCCCTCACAGCCCATCACCATTGCCAAGGGACCCACAGGCACAGGGGGACTCAGACCATGAACACCCTGTGCCAGCCCCAGTAGGCAGAAGGAGGCATGCCCAGTATGTCCATGCCTTGGCAAAGAGGGAACGTATAGCACACACACTGACAGTGTAGGCACTCATGGACTGACACCCTTCTCCACCTGCACACACAGCAAACATGGATGGCACACACACATGACCACCTGTAAATTATCATGTATAGATTGTCTACTGTGTGCATCCTACATAGGTAGCCTCAACTATTGTACACACAACTGCCATTGGCACAAGGTAAGTCAATACCTGAACAGTATATTAAGCTATCAGCATGTGTCCATACTGTATGTATAGGTTCATAGATACATAGGAAGGTACATGCCCAACTTCTGAGGCCACTCATAAGCATAGGCAAAACGTGTCTGCTGTCACCACCCCATCGATCAACTAACTGTCCCTCTGTGGAGCAGAGCCACTTGCAGGATCCCTGGGGTGTAGCTACTGTTCAACACCCACTCTGCAAGGATTCCCCGGAGTGTCAGTGAGGGGTTTTGTATAATGTAATCAGGGATGTAGTTCCAAATAATGGGGAGTATCCCTGACAGGAATCTTCACAGATGTGTACATGTTACATAGTATACCTTAAACACAGCTTGCATATATAGGTAGTTCTCCACAGAATAATAAACATGTGGAACACACAACCGCTGAAATGTGCATTAATCACCCTTGCACTACCAGTGCCTGCTCTGAGAGGTAAGATATCATTGCCAGGATAAGAACACATAACCATGTACACATTCACCACAATAACATACCACTAAGCTACCTGAGATGTACCAATGACAGTCGTGTATACTGACAGGATAAAACACTAAAGGTAAGAATGTGTTGAAATAGGACAAACCGGCATGTATACAATGAAAAGTGTATGTGATATATATATATATATATATATATATATATAAATCATCATATATATATATATATATATATATATATATATATATATATAGAGAGAGAGGGAGAGAGAGAGAGAGAGATATGTCGATATATGGGGATATACATATATATGTAGATATATAGATAGGTTATCAACTTCTACATAACCATGGAAGTACATATAAATGGGATACCTACCACATACCGACTGCTTTACATACCAATGCACATAATCCAGAGGCTTAAGATCCGAAAGAACACAGTACCGAAAGACCAGATGCATGAGGTGTAATCTCACAATGTTAATGGACAGTTAGCCAGTGCTTCTGGTGTTGTAGTTTGGGTAGGTTACTGTGTGTACGTGTGTTTCTTAGGGCTGTAGTGTGTGTAAGTGTGTGTTCTGTGTGTGGTGTGTGTTCTTGGGGGACTGTAATGTGTGGTTGTGGGTTAGCTTTGTGCGTCTGTTTGCATGACCTAGGATGTAGAATATTAAAGTAGGGGGTGGTGTGGGGGGGCACAGACACCTACATGGGGGGGGGTGTAGGTGGCTTGGCCACCTGCTCATACGTAGTGTAGGATGGTTTGTTTGGATGTGTTGGGTAGCAGTGTGTCTGTGTGTGCGTTCCATGTTCATGTTACCTTTGCAGGTTACTGTCGATGTCGGTAATGTGGGGTATGGGAGTCTGTTCCTGGGACTGTGTGCGTCGGAACACTGTGGTTTCGGGATTCCATAGGTTTCCCGTATACAGCGGTTGAAGTGTTCACATATGTGTATAACATAGACCATAGCAATCACACATTCCGCCACTACCAACCTTTATGAACAAAGGATATGGAGAGTATATGCCTATACACCATTACAAATATGTGCTATGGACATGAGCCAATGCTAGTGTTACCACCTGTTCCACTTTGCGAGGGACACTCCCTCTTTGGGCAGTTGTGTCCTGACCAAATATATTAAACGTGGCAAATGTCCTGGGATTGTAGGACATAATTATGTCCCATATGTACTGTAATAGTTGCATACAATAGTTATTTCTGTATCTAAAGTACCTACATGGTACAGGAAACAGGATAAGATACTAAATTGCTACAAGAATAAGCTTATAATTAGGCAAGAAAGGAAAGTTCTATCCCCTTGCACTGACCATGGGTTTGTGTCGGCCTGTAAAATCAGATGTGTGTCCCGAAAAGGACCCACTATGGACATATGAAAAGGTGGCAACCCTAGCCAAAGAGGGTCAGTCACCAACACAACTATGATGACAGCAAATACCTATGACAGAAATACACAGCTATCATGTAGCAACACGTTATTACATTCAGATGTATTACCGAAGGGATTCAAGGACTAACATCACCTGCATGCTATACAGGAACCACATAATAGTGCCTTAATGAATCAGCCTGCAAATACCATTGTATTAGTCCACAAAAGGATAGGTGTTCAAATATGGAAGGAACCCTCACACACATAGCGATTATGTATAAAAGCAGTTCCTACACACCTGCATTTGCTAAGCACACCCACCAACATCACCCCCACACCCAAACATATTACAGTACAAACTGTAATAACATCACAAATCATTCACACACTGTACAACATCTGCAGAAGCCTTAACATACCTTGTCAGAGACACACTAACATGGCCCTATGTGAACTAGCTGCAGTTATACAATGGAACAGCTGCTGATGTAATAGGGTTTGTTTGCACTAATCCCGTTTTAGAGGGTTGTGCATACACTGGGATGTGTTAGCAATTAGTGAGTAACAGCACAGTATGCTACACTTGTACACCAAATCAAGGATGTCTGATGAGCACACTGTGCGCCACAAAACAGTTCATGCATAGCCATACGGCCTTGAGCTGGCCAAACATCCTTGCCATACTTAAACATCTGCAGAAGTATCAGGTGCAAACAAACCCTGCATAGGTAGCACTGTTCCGAAATATAACAGCTGTACTCACATGTAGAACTAAATTGTCTAGCCATTACACACAGTCCACAGGAGTCATGAAGCTAATATATCTCTGTGTGTCTCCATATAGCTGTTGAAATATATTGTAATAACACATCTAGGCCATCTCCCTTGAAAGTAAGGCAAACGGACAACGCCCAAAAGGAGTACTCACTTATACACCACTGTTGCCATGGTATCGGCTAATGGAGTAGCTGCACAGCTAATGTGCATCCAATTAACTACTTTGGAACAGCAATTTGTGGACAGGATACCACATGTTACCGATATGTAACTAGAAAAGGATGTGTTATCACACATTCAAACCATCCATATATACCAGCGGAACATTACAAAGAACATTAAAACACAAACTGAAAAGGATTGAATCAATTGTTAACGACACCTCAGGTTACTAATAAGGTATGTAGAACAGTCAGTATGTCTGTGTATGTAGTACTATTATGTAGTATTTAAAGTGCACGCAATCCATATAGTGGAAACATTTATCTTGTAGTGATGTATTGTTGAGCATAGTAATGCTTGTAGTATTTGTGTGTAGTGCTGTAGGTCACAAAGCAAACACCACAAGGGATGCTATATAAGGGCTTTGAACAGAAATACTCCTCACCAGCCGACGTCAGTGACAGGGCTGGTCCAACAAGTATGTGCTATAACAGGGGATAATATATGTTGATATATTGTAACTGTAGCCATATGTATTGGTATAATACAGAGAATAACATATGGAAGGCTGGGCCACTGTGCAAGTGTGTTTTGCATTGTGGGATATTGTGCCAATAACTGTGTAATGTACAGTATTGTAGGCAGATATGTATTACAAGCTACATAGCATTACTGTAATGGTAGGCAAACATTAGTTATGTCAATTGGCATTTACAATACACAATAACAGGATACATATGTCTTTTAGTGAGCTGACAGTTTATCAGCATGATAGCAAAGCAAAATGGACATGTAATATGTGCAAAGGTAGGTACTAGGCTGTCTTACCAAGGGTATCTGTAAGCCTAGCTAGCATGTGTTGTCTTTCACCACCCCCATAGGTTGGTTCCCTGTGCCTCTGAACAGCAGAGCCAATAGTTCCCTGTGCCTCTGTCCAGCAGAGCCACTGCAGTGATCCCTGGGGTACATGTCTGTCTCCCATCCACACGTCAAGGTTTCCCTTGGAGAGTGCTCATGAGGGGCCCTGCCTGATGTACATTGGAATCACGTTACAAAACATAGGGAGTGTCCGGGTCAAGAATCTATCCATCCAGCATGTCCTACTCATCATTGTGGTTAGGTGTATATCCCTAGAGCATGTGGCTCACAGGGGCTTCTGTTTAGGTGGAGCATATCCAGCAATACAGGGTTGGACATGGGCCTTGTATGTCAAGCAGAAATCGCTTGTGAGTATGCAGTATGCAACTGAGTACTGCTAGAGTTTCGTAGGTTGGGCTGCATAGGTCATCTCTTTGAGTTCAGTAATCCTCTTGGTGTGGTACTGGTGTGGTCTTCCAAGCTGTTGCAGTTGTCTTGTAAGGTGTATCCCAAATGGGGTGTTGTATCCTTTAATGGGTCTGATATGACATGTGGTGTAGAGTCACAATGGCCCCTCTGATCTGGATGTGAACCCATTAGAGATTATGGGACCATGTAGAAGGATATTCTAACCACCTTGTCATTATGGGTATCGAAGGAGAGATTGCCATCTACTGGTGTTTCTGGATCCCGTATTACCTTTTCTGTATGTAGGGGACTTGCACCTATGTGGTAGTCTGTGGGTAATTAGTTATATCCAAAGAGGATGACTATGCACTTTTAGGCATTCAGCTTGACACCATGATATTAACACCAGGTATCCGTCTCAGTGCGACCCTTCCAGAGGGTGTCTGTAACAGCTGGGGAAACAATTATGTCCCCTAGTTTGCAGTCTGCAAACCTTTTCAGCCAAAGCCCTCCTGTGCTTGTCTGTACATCAGAGAAGTATATACCGAACATGAGGGGTCCTAGGACTGAGCCCTGGGGAACGGCAGTTGTAACTGGTATACAGTTAGACCTAAGGTATGCAAACTCCCACTGTGTGGGTTCTGTCCATGAGCCACTTTGCAAACCATCACATGATGTAGGGCTTAATGTTCAGGCGGATGGGTATGTTGATAATACCAGAAGGAGGAATGGTGTTGAAAGGCTATGAGAGATCTAGGTAGGCTGTGTGGACCTCCCTACCCTCATCTAATGTTTTGGTAACTGTCTCTAAGAAGTCCACCAGGTTTAGTAGGCATGGTCCGGCCTTAACAATGCCAAACTGGGAGGGGTCAAAGGTTGGGAGGTACCCAATGTCGCTGTGACAGTGATCCATGATGTGCACCATAGCCTTGCAGATGAGGCTAGTCAGGCCTATAGGGAAATAGGTCCCGTGGTCCGTTGTGGCACCACCTTTGTGGAGTGGGATAACTGTTGCTGTGCACCATTCAGGGGGCACTATGCCCGATGTGAGGCTATTATTAAACATGGTGCATAGGTGAGGAGACAGTACGATCTGAAGTTCATGTAAAATGCAACCTGGGATGTTGTCCAGTCCCATGGATGCTGTGATATTGCCTTTAGAGCATGCAGCTTTGAGAGGGATCTGCCAGGATGTTGCCAATATCAGTTGTTTCTGTAATGTTCGTGCCTTTGTGCTGTAACTCAGAGCAGATCTGGTTATTGACATCGAGATATGTAACATAGCTATAGAATGCTTTGTGGTCGTTGTTGGTATCAGCTGCATAATAGTTTTCGTAGCTAGCTGTGGAGGATCTTATAAGGGATCTCACCTTCTTACTGAGGCTGGCCAGGGATCTCCTCCACTCATGGTATTGTACTCTCATTTGCAACAGTGTCTTCCTCCTGTAGTACAATATGTTTATGGCAGGGGACCACCAGATTGGTTTAGTTAATTATGAGTATAGTGTCCTGGTTCTGTTTGGGATAGCACAAGCCATACACTCCTGTAAGTGCTTATAGAGTGCATTTGTGTAGGATTCAGCAGTTGTAACAGTACTGTCCATCTAGATGGGTGTCATGACGTCCACCACGTCTGTCTTAAGAAGCATGTAGTTGGCCTTGTAGACATATTATACTGTGGTTCCCTTAATGAGGGGTAGGTGCGGGATGTGGATATCAATGGTGTTCAGCACATGGTCTGATCGGACCAACGAGGAGTTGGCTTCACATGTGTAGCACCAGTCACTCATGTTGGTAATGACTAGGTCTAGGATATTGTTGCCCCTGGTGGGTGTGTGGATATGTTGAGTCAGGGCATTGGTGTTTATGAATTCCAGAAACCATTGAGCTAATGTGTTGGTACATGAGTAGTTTTCCCAGTTAATGGTGGGGTAGATTCAGTGAGGCTTATGTGATGAGTGTGGTGTTGTGCGACTGTGTACCTTTTCCACATGACAGTCAGGGTCAGGCTTGGTTGGAGAGAACTTTTCCTCCAGTTTGGCTAGATGAGTGCATCTCTCACAGGTTGTAGTGTTGGGTGGTAGGTGGAGAGGCTTGTCTGTGTACATGAGGCAATGTGTACATTGCCTCAAGATCTCCAGATTCATCAGATAGACAGGTGAGAACACTGGCAGTTGACTCTTGGACATGCCTGAATACAGAACTACATTCACCTAGATAAGTGAGGAAAGTGAGTACAAGAGCTACATTACTTTATGCAAGAGAGAAAAGTATGTTCAAAACCTGTTCACCCTTACCTGTAGGTGTTGTGGAAGATTAAGTGCTATAGTAATTATTAGCTTACGTAGTGTTTACAAGTCCTGAATAAGTGCTTAGCATGAATAAGCAATCCAGATAGGGTCTTGGATAATATAAACACACGACCCCCTCCCCTCAACAAGTACACAAGCATATATCCATGTACACCACAGGGCCCCTGTACCCACAAGTATGCAGGTACAAGCTGCACTCAGTCTGCATGGGACCTGCCCACATCACAGGTTGTATCATACACATATGGCAAAACAAGATGCTCTCCACGTACACATCATGTAAAACATAGCTCCATGTCAGGTTGTGTACACACTGAATGGTGCACACCAACAGGTATCACAACCCACAAAGTGGGTGACACCACTGATAATGGGAAGTACTGCACTACTACCCTGCTGAGTCTGGTCTGGAAGGCCATGAACCTTGATCACTTAAGTGATGTCAGCAGTACAGATGTAGATGACAGTATGGTTGATGTCACATTGCATATCATAACCTTGCCAGGTCATAGGACATCATCACCCATACTGTGTACCACCTACACTCGGTATACTAGATGTACATTCCTATGTCACAGGAGTGCTTTGCAACAGGACTGCTGGCAGAACTAACACTACAGAAGGTGGCTGAATAATACGTGATCATCACACCAGTGGCAGCTACAGTATGTCAGGGTTAATGAATTCTATTCCCCCTCATTGTAGTCCATACCTTACAGACAAACAGAAGGCATCTGCCCATTGAAGTATGTGAATGACTATGACCTAGGAGCAATAGCTGACTCGTATTGTCACCCCTATGTTAATAACCCTGTACCCATGAACTACCACCTAGGCAGTGGTCATCATAATGGACACTTGTGTGTGAGGGATGCAGCTGGGAAGTTGTCTTTCCTGTGATAGCAACCTTAATAATGATAGGGTGCAATTCATGAATATAGAGATCATTGTCCAGCCATACAGAACACTCAAGTGACCCATATCAGATCACATATTTCCTTTAAGGGGTATTGGCCATGTGCAGATGGCCTACACCAGCCTTCCCATTCCCCATCTCCACTATGTAGCATGATGCATACCCTGAATAAATTCATGTCCAACCCAGTGATGTCGGACATGCTACACGTACTCATCCTGATCTCGAACACATACTTCATGGACATCCACCTACCACATGCTGGACAGATCCTTGTCCCATACACTTGACATAGTCCTGTCATACTATGCATTCCTGCCCGTCAAATGTTGCACATTGCTCCCCTCTCAGACATGTTGTGATGACCGCATGGTAATGCATGGTATATGTATCATTAACCTTATGGATCAGTAATGTGGCACTGCTCTACCTGGCCCTACAGACCCGGCTGTCGGCTACTGCCAGGTAACCTTTCATCCTAGATGCATACATGGCCCACGACATATAGCCCACTAATTGACTTTGACTGTACATGCTATAGTTGATATCCATCCCTGCAAATACCATCTGGCTAGCCAGTGTCCCATGTGTATCACATGTGCAACACAGGTGATACATGGCAGGATGTAGAATCACTGTACCGTGCCGTGTAGATGTATATGGCAGAACACATACATGTAAATCCTTATGTGAGCATGTCTGCAGGGTCACAGGTCATGTCTGTTAAGGCAGTGTAAGTCCTTATATGTGACATATACACTGCATCAAGGTCGACTGCATTAATGTGGACACATCCAGCCATGTGCTGATAGGTAGGAACACCAGTACAGGCAAACAGACATGCCCACATCAAGACAGCAACCACATGGAGTATAAGCAATGTAATCAGGTGACACACACACATATATGGTGATAATATCCACTCAACATTGAGTGTCACATGTGTGTGACACAAACATGTCAGTGTCATGTAGGTTTGCAAATACAACTATTTAAACTGAATTAATGCTATACACATGTATGTTCAGCTGTAGCTCTGTATGTCTCTGAGGTACTGTGACCTGTCTCCATCATTATGTCTTCCAGGTATGCCATGTGCAAGGCTTCCCCCTTTTACACGCTTGGAGGATGAGGCCCTCATCCCATACCTAGTCGACAATCACGACATCCTGTTCAGCCATGTGCCACAGGATGCACAGCAGCGGGATGCCCTGTGGATGGAACTTCGCAGGAGGGTTAATGATGTGGGTGGCCACAACCGCACATACCAGCAGGTGCGCAGACACTGTACAGACCTCATTAGATGGGCGAAACAGCGTGCGAATGCAATCGAGAGGGAACAAGGTGCAACAGGTGGTGGACCACCAACCCAGCCCCCACTCACACGTACTGAGGAGCTACTGGCTAATCTGGGGACACCTGCAGAACCACATCCACAAGCCTTAGCCAATATTATGGAGGTGGGTGTCTCTCAACCACTGAGCCTGGAGTTGCCTGGTAAGTCAGTACTGCACCTATAACAACTATATTCCATATAGCTGCATATGTCACTATACAATATGCAATGTACTTTCATATGCAAGGCATGTATACACACATGCTGCATACTATAGTATGCTACTCTGTGTATGCACACATGTGCATACACCATAGTATAGTCTAATGTACTGGTGTATGTGTTATGCACATTGCTCCCTGTAGCCTTTATACAGGGGGGATTATGCTCATACTGCTGTGTTACTCCTGTTTAGGTACCTCTGGCATTCCACTGCGACAGCAGCCCAGTGCAGGTGAGAGTGTTATTATTTATCAGGAACCATAATGCACAAATCTATCTGCCATGTGGCCATTCACAACATGTACACATAATGTATGGTCCTGTCACAATATAAAGGTCAGACCTGCATTGCATCACAATGACTATCCATATGCAACACTTGCAAACTATGTGAATCATAGGTTCATAGGTTGGCACTAGGCTATCAGCCCTAGGGCCTATACAAGCCTAGCCATAACAATTCCCTGGCTATTTCTTCCCACACTATTTACTTCCCTGGTCCCCTGTCTAGCAGGGCGACAAATGTGATCCCAAGGGTGAATTTCCTTTCTCCCATCCAATCGTCAAGGTTCTTTTTGAAGAGGACCAAAGAGGCACTCTGCTTGACATGTATGGGCAATCTATTCCAGAGTCTGGGGAGTCTCTGGGTCAGGAACCTATCCCTCCAGCATGTTTTGTTTATTGTGATGACAAAGTTTAGATCCCTGGAGCATGTGGCTCTGAGGGATTGGGATTTCTTTAAGTGTAGCATGTCCAACAGCTCTGGGTTTGACATGGCCTTGTATGTTAAGCAGAGATCACCACTGAGTAGACGATATGTGACAGAGTATAGGTGGAGTTTTTTTAGGCGGTCAGCATAGGCCATCTGCTTTAGGCGTGTGATTCTTTTAGTGAGGTATTTCTGCGGCCTTTCTCACCGACATGAATCCTCACAAACTTTATTGCCAGATGTGTTGACAGCTGTGCATACAATGGTGGAGGTGAGTACAACAGATCTGATCTACACATGTGGTGAATACAAACAGTACTACACAGAGGGTTGGAGTATGGCCAGCACACAGGTTTCACCGGTGTGGATCATAGCCCTACTATGAATGTCACACAATATGATGTGCTATCCTGACATGTCCATGACATCTATTGGCCTGGCTGCTACACTGCCTACCTAACCTGAAAACATATCCCACATACCACCCTTTATCTGCATAACCCTGTTGTCAGTGGAGCATATATGTCATATGGGACAACACAGACATGTGAAATAGATGCCCATCACAATAATTTGGACAACACATGTACACACATAGCCATGGAGGATGGCCAGAGATATGGAGCAACACACACAGTAGACGTGTTGTTCTTGTGTGTACACCCTGTCGTAGAATGGCTACACATGGTTCGGCCATGGCCTTTGTATAATGGTCACAATGTAGATGTGGAACACTAGACATCCTACAGGCCTGTGCATATCTTGTGTAGGCGTACCATCAATCCACCACATAAGATGTGTGAACATCTTGAGGGTGTTGCAACATGACAGCAGTCACCTGTACAGTATCCACATCAGGCCACAGATACAGTACATTCCCGTTGCTGGTGATGGACATAAATGCCATACTAGCTCCTCATGTCTGTGTGTGTGTGTGTGTGTGTGTGTGTGTGTGTGTGTGTGTGTGTGTGTGTGTGTGGTACACAGATGTCATGTGGGACATGGTGTACTGACGTGTTCGCCATGTCTGCCCATAGTTGCCAGGCTGCGGCAATATGGTTGCAGATGTGCAGGGGTGTCATCCATATACCCATCGGTGACCTGTGTCACAACTTCCGCATCATGGTTTAGTGTGTATACACCTTAGTGACGTGGGTCACATTCCACAGTATATATGTATTGTATCTGAACACAGTCATGGCTATGAACCCTGTCTGTAACTCACACTGTATAGCATTAGAGATGCCTCATGATTCCCTGCAATGGCCATGCACATCAGCTAAATTTGCAGTATATATGTAGGGTGGACAGACAACACTGAATTGGTACACCATTGCCCCACTGTATATTTGACAGGACACCATTGTTTTAAACATGTATGCATGTCATTGCACACGTCAACAGATCACATGTCATACTACATGTGATTATCAAGGTCATATGCCATACATCAGGCAGGTGTACTGTTAACCTGTGCTGGTCCACATAGTGTAACACAGGGATGTATGCTAACCACTACTATGATTGTGTAATTTTCATGCCGTCTGCTATGACACATGCATGCTGTTGTGTGCAACCTAGGGATGTATGATAACTGCCACTATTATTGTCTGTGCTGCATGCCGTCTGCCACATCACATGCATGTTGCATGCCTTCTGTCATATCACATGTGTGTGTGTGTGTGTGTGTGTCTATTGTATAGATTGTAATGTACAGTGCTTGTCTGCCCTCACAGGTGATGTAGGTGCATTGCCCTCCTGCAGTACATCAGATGTTAGTGTCCCCACAGACTCTAGCAGTGTTGATGAACATATGATTGGGACACAGGCAGAGTTGTCAGAGGCTGAAACTATGCCATTGGTTACCATTCCATCTATATCCACCTCATCCCCGCACACAGATCCCACACCTGCACATACCCCATCACCAGTGGCCATATAGGAAGGACAGTTGTCGCGTAGTAGCTTGGAACAGGAAAGTGTGGGGGCTATGGAAGAAGTGCCTGCACACCATGGTGTCAGCCAAACTACTGGTGGTGCCCCACACAGGCACGTGGCCAATGCTGCTCATAGGAGGACCTTTGGCCAACATGCTCCTGCACAACAGAGCACAGCAGCTGGTGTCACCAGACGCATGTTTCAGACTGTAATGGAGGCACAGGCACATGCTGAACAGTGCAACAGAGAAGATCAGGGGCTACAGAGGGCGGCTGTCCGTTCTTTAAACAACAGCATCCAGGCAATGGTAAATGCTCAACAGCAGATTGCTGATGCTTTGGATAGACGGTTGGGTGACATGGTTGGAGTCCTTGACTGTGGCATGACAATCCGCGAGCGTTTGCTGTCTGTGTTGAAACATCTGGTGGGAGTGAGGCGTCGGGCACATGGACGTAGGCCTGCTACATCACCTGTGTAAGGTCTACATGTACGAGCTACCTTACATGCCCGCTCCCATAGTGGCGGTAGCAGCAGCAGTGCATCTGGTGCTGTGCTGTCCACACTACGACACAGCAGGCCATGTGCACGTGGCCCGGGATGGTCCCAACAGGGACATGGTTTCAGTGGACTAGTGACATCAGACATTACCCAATCTGCACCTCTGTCTGTTGGTGCCCATGCAACCCCTGGCAGGCACAGGTCACATGTCCATGGCCATACACCGTGAGCTGTAAAACCTCGCCTGTACAGTCTGCAGCTGTCAATAATACCCCTGTGTAGGCCAGACCCTGGGAGAACTGTGTGCAGACATACAAGCACACACTGGACACATATGTAGGGCACCGCAACACACACATGCATAACATCCACACATGCCCAATTAGATCAAAGGCCCAAACCCACACACATGATGTCATCCAATGGTGCAGCCTAGGCCTCTGGCAAAAATTAACACCCTGTGCATATGATGATGCCTGTGCCGCATCCCTGACACCCACACCATCGGTGCAGGGACATGCTCATATGGTCTGATGCACAGGTTGAACAGACTAGGATGATTTCTGTAGTTTACAAATGTTGAGGACTGTTGACAGTCAGCAGATATACCATGTAGTGCAGGTGTACAATACTGTTAACAGTATGTGTCTTGTGTAACAAAAGTAAATGCATGTTGGTCATGATGTTCTGCTGTCCTTCTTCAGGTCTAATTGCACATGCCGTTGGATGTCAGTGTTTGCAGTTGTGTCCCATATGTCAATGTGCACTACTCACAGGTATGTATGAATATACCAGCATGCACCATGTAGCTGCCACATACCAGTGAGAATGTCCCACGTTACAAACACGTCTACCGTTCCAAGAGCATGATAGCTGTGTATTAAGCTACTGTGACCACAGACATGACATCCATAAAGGATGACATCACAGGTACAGTTACATGGAGTGGTGAGGTAAGAGAGTGGTCTAGCTGATTACAAGGGTAGAGGCCAGTGGGAAGTGTGATGCCTCAATAGGAATTAGTAATACACATTCCCATGACAGGATGCCAACACACAACTGCACCCACACACTCAGGTATTGACACACATGTATTCAGTGACACTGTAACACACACACACTCACGGCTTCACCGACACAGTAACACACACTTATACTTAGTTGCTACTGGTGGGATGAGGACCCCTGCCTATGTGCAAATCATCATTACAATACTGTGCACCTACATGATGTGCCACAGAGAATACACATGTACATGTAGTCAGTACGGCCTAAGATCGGGGACATCAACATGGATAGTTGAATGCATTGCCTGGATGGTGGGAGGGGTCTTATTAGTTCAGTATGGTAACATACATCCTCACCCCAGGGACCAGTCAGCCCTACATGCACACACTGTGGCATTCAGTAATTAATACACCTATGTCATGCACATATAGATACCTCACATGTGTGAGATACATGGCCCTGCCTATGTCCTGCTTTCTACATTGCATTCTGTACAGATGTGTACACTAGTGTACACGAGAGTGAGTAACAATTAAGATGTATTTCCCACAATACGTGACATATATGGACATACGCAGCCACACATGCCAGTACTGCGAATCTCAGACCTGCCTATCTCATGTTATGTATGTCAGACATACAGCAGTATTGCACGTGTTACAAACTGTACTAATGCTTTCTGTGCCAACAGTGCTGATATATGCACCAGGGACGTCATATCTATTAACAGGTGTCAAGTGATTTACCTTCGCTGTCACCCTGACCGCTGTCTAAGTTGTGTGTTATGTCCTTCAATTAACTAAACCATTGCTTACCGGTTACACAGGGTATTGTAGGACTGCTTGTGACACACCTGTGAGCTGTCCACAGCAAACATTCATCTGCAAAGATGCCCCACCACTTAGTTATTTCAACACATCTGTCCATACCTGTGGTACATCTTTCTGTACATTCAGCATATCACCGTATACAGTTGGCAATGTTGAGGCTGCATTGCAGCTGCATGATATACTAGGATACACGCCACCTGCATACATCAGCAACTGCACACACATGTTATCTGAACACACAACACTACATGTACAGGTGTGTAGGTCCTACAATCATGACATTTGGTCATGTTTGTAGGCATTACAATTGGTGGATATGTGTAATGACATACATGACACATGGACTGTTGTATGATACGATGGGTGACCAGTACAGAGGGGATGTTACCTCTGTCAGCATTGATATCACACCTTATGTACTGTTAGCATTCAGCAGCCATGGACCTACATTCCATGTGCATGTGTGTGATGGCTGTAGCCACCTGTTTGCACAAAGGACTACAACAGCTATGCTATTTGCAGGTATGTTGTGTGTGTGGCATGTACATACCCAGGGCAGGTACATGTATGTCATATCCATACATGAAGGTGTGTACTGGTGTACAGCAATAGACATCTGCTAATGGTGGACAGTACTGAGGGCCCTTGGTATGTGTACAGTTGACCTGGTCACAGACAGTGGTATCATTGCATTGCATATCACATGATGCAACTGTGTCAGTACGTGTACTGTCTACAGTTGATGTAGAGCTTAGTACAGTACACAGGTCAATGGTTACATGGTGGTGTACTTGTCTGTCATACAACATGTATGGTTGCGTGTTGGTGGTCCCAGGGCATGGTGGTGTCTGCAGTTTACATCCTAGAATGCAGCATGTGACACTGTGTCCTGTACATGGCTCATCCATGATGCCTTTCATGGGGGGACCGGACAGTACATGTGAGTGGCCTTTGGTCAATACCTGTGTTATGGCCCACATGTCTGGTTCTGAGGTATATGGTGGTAGTGCTAGGTTTTGAGGTATATGGTGGTAGTGCTATTGTGCACTACAAAGACATCAGCCAGGTGTTCCTCACTGCACAGATGTCAGTACTCCCATTTGTTGGATCTACAGTGGCCAGCTGTGAATATGGATGCTACACATCTAGCACTGGTTAGCATAAGAAAACAATGCAGTTGTCCTGTAGGTGTATGGGAGTTAACCTGTGTTTATGACATTTGCCTTGGAATGGCACTGTGTGGGTGGATGCAACTTGGTTAATATCCACACTCCCTTGTACCATGGATGCATGTGATATGTGACAAAGGCCTGCCTACTGTCAGCCATGTCATCCCAGAAAGACAGCTGATTTGTAAAAGACTGGTGTCAAATATATGTAGAGCAGCGTTCCCGCTAACAATGACAACTACTAACACCAGAGCCCATTACAATGTGTTCTTTACATCTACCTGTAATAGCATGGCCACTGTGGCCCTCCGTGTTTAGCATCAGAGTGCATCCCAGTCAGCCCTATGCTACTAGGAATATGAGCATGCCCAGTATATCCTTGTGTAGATGGACACATAGTAGTGCATTCCGACCAGCCCTGTGCTACTAAGTGTGTGAGCATGCCCCCTGTGCTACTAAGTGTATGAGCATGTCCAGTATATCCTTGTGTAGATGGACACATAACTGTGTGAGCATGCCCATTAACACCTTGTGTTGGTTATGTGCCTCTGTGTATGGGCATGGCCATTGTAACCCTGTATAGTGGTAGTAGTCATCCATTCCACAGATGGGCATACTCCAGGTCAGGATGGATTCATACTTTAAACACACAGGTTCACAGGTATGTACATCTTAACTGCCAGCATCCCTGTTGATGTCCGCATTCCCAGACAGTCATACTGACAGCCTTGACATGTGTAGTCTGTGTGGCACGATTCGTATATATGTAGTATTGTAATAGTAATCTGTAAATAGGCAGGTGTTCTGTACCCAACACTGGCGTGTGTGTGTTGTCTATCCCCATTTGCTGGTGGACTCTAAATTGCTTTTGGACTGGCAACATTCCATACATTTCTTATACCCACTGTTAGCAAGGTTGATGATGTCACCCATCTACAAATACACCTCTGGGAGGGTTGTGTCCCAGTAATCTCAGTAGCGTGTTCTGTAGCTGCATAATGCTGTAGTGTAATAAAGTAGTTAGGTCGGTGTTCTAGTCCCACACTTGCCATGTGTGTGTGTCTCACTATTTGTCTGCGGACTGAGTAATACCTTTATACTGCTCACACTCCATACATTTCTTATACCCACCGTTAGCAAGTCCAATGATGTCACCCATCTACAAATACACCTCTGGGAGTGCTGTGTCCCAGTAATCTTGGTAGCATGTTCTGTAACTGCTTGATGTTGTAGTGTAATAAAGTAGTTAGGTCGGTGTTCTAGTCCCACACATGCCGTGTGTGTGTCTCCCCATTTGCCTGAGGACTGAGTAAGACCTTTATACTGCTCACACTCCATACATTTCTTAAACCCACCATTAGCAGAGGCCAATGATGTCATCCATCTACAAATACACCTCTGGGAGGGCTATGTCCCAATAATCTCGGTAGTGCGTTCTGTAGCTGTGTAATGCTGTAGTGTAATAAAGAAGTTAGGTCAGTGTTCTAGTCCACACTTGTTGTGTGTGTGTGTGTCTCCCTATTTGCCTGAGGACTGAGTAATACCTTTATACTGCTCACACTCCATACATTTCTTATACCCACCGTTAGCAAGGCCGATGATGTCACCCATCTAAAAATACACCTCTGGGAGTGCTGTGTCCCAGTAATCTCGATAGCGTGTTCTGTAACTGCGTAATGCTGTAGTGTAATAAAGTAGCTAGGTCAGTGTTCTAGTCCCACACTTGCCATGTGTGTGTTTCCCCATTTGCTTGAGGACTGAGTAATATCTTTGTACTGCTCACACTCCATACATTTCTTATACCCACCATTAGCAAGGCCGATGATGCCACCCATCTACAAATACACCTTTGGGAGTGCTGTGTCCCAGTAATCTCGGTAGTTAGGTCAGTGTTCTAGTCCCACACTTGCCATGTGTGTGTGTCTTCCTGAGGACTGTGTAATACCTTTATACTGCTCACACTCCATACATTTCTTATACCCACTGTTAGCAAGGCCGATGATGTCACCTATCTACAAATACACCTCTGGGAGTACTGTGTCCCAGTAATCTCGGTAGTGCATTCTGTAACTGTGTAATGCTGTAGTGTAATAAAGTAGTTAGGTTGGTGTTCTAGTCCCACACTTGCCGTGTGTGTGTGTCTCCCCGTTCGCCTGAGGACTGAGTAATACCTTTATACGGCTCACACTCCATACATTTCTTATACCCACCGTTAGCAAGGCCGATGATGTCACCCATCTACAAATACACCTCTGGGAATGCTGTGCCCCAGTAATCTCGGTAGCACATTCTGTAACTGCATAATGCTGTAGTGTAATATAGTAGCTAAGTCGGTGTTCTAGTCCCACACTTGCCATGTGTGTCTCCCCGTTTGCCTGAGGACTGAGTAATACCTTTATACTGCTCACACTCCATACATTTCTTATAGCCACCGTTAGCAAGGCCGATGATGTCACTCATCTACAAATACACCTCTGGGAGTGGTGTGTCCCAGTGTTCTCGGTAGCGTATTCTGTAACTGTGTAATACTGTAGTATAATAAAGTAGCTAAGTTGGTGTTCTAGTCCCACACTTGCCGTGGGTGTGTCTCCCCATTTGCCTGAGGACTGAGTAATACCTTTATACTGCTCACACTCCATACATTTTTTATACCCACTGTAACAAGGCCGATGATGTCACCCATCTACAAATACACCTCTGGTAGTGCTGTGTCCCAGTAATCTCACTAGCGTGTTCTGTAACTGCATAATGCTGTAGTGTAGTACAGTAGTTAGGTCACTGTTCTAATCCCAGACATGCCAAGTGTGTGTGTGTGTGTGTGTGTGTGTGTGTGTGTGTGTGTGTCTGCCTGCATGAGACAAGTACAGTGCTTTGTAGTATTCGCTGGAGCACGTGCCCTAAACGCATGTTGCTGCAGTGTGATATGGTAGGGATTTGAATACAGGGCATGGTAAGTGTGTGTCTGTCTGTCAGAGCCTGTGTAAAGGTGGCCATGATTGTCTTACCATTGGACATGTTTGGGAGTGGGTTTTATAGTTTTCCTATATAGTATCCATCTTATGACACATTGGCCACCTCACGAGGAGTACAACTGTCAGTCAGCCATGGCACTGTGTTGGCAAGCCATACCCATACATCTGGCAAAAGGGCTGGTGAACTAAGTATGCAGCCCTACTAGTACCCGGTATATGTCCCGCACCCATGTGCCATGCACATACAACCTTGCCTAGGGTATCCCACTATGTTGCTAGTAACATGCACATTGAGGACAGACAGTAGGCATGGTGTGACTGCAATGACCTGCAGAGGACATGGCACCCTGTACAGTGGTAAATAGGCACATATATGCGGACATTGTGCCTTCACTATGTTCCACACTGAATGGCTGCAACATATGTGGTGCCATCATATGTGATCCACTAAGGCCAGACAATGCTGTACACATGTGTCCTGTATGGACCCATGCCACTGACACCATGGAATACCTGTCCATTCTATACATGCAGGTGCAGGGCCAACCTGCTCAATGTAAGCAGGTTTTGCCAAACCAGGCCAGTATTGGCATATCTGGGTATAACAGGCTGTGTACACTACATGTGTCTGCCAAACCAGGTACACCTGTACATGTCACTGTACAGTATTATGGGACATGCACATCCCAGGCAATGTCCATGTGAAGGACTATCAAACACAGACATGGCATGCATTGCAAAGCTATGGCCCTACACATTGGCAACCAGGATGTCAGGCCAGATATTGCAGTACCCATTTGTGTGGGACATTGCAGACACTACACCCCTGCACTGCACACCATTGTCTGGTGATGCAATGGCAAGGATTACCCCTCACCCATCCTTGTACAGCCATCTTGCACAGCCAAACACTACACACCCATGGAGCAATGCATACCTGCATGACAGTACTGGTACCCTGTGTCTGCATGTGGGTTGTGATGCTCCCAACTACAGTCACTCCCAGTATAAACCTTTTTGGCATACCAACAGTTGTCAAGCACTTTCACATGGCCTAGCCCATTGAACCTCCAGATATCCCTTGTGGTGCATGTGGTCCTGTGCATTACTGCGGTGTGGCAAATTAAGTAGTTACATTGTGTATTTGTTGCCCTGGCAAAGGTGTCAATGCGTGTCCATTAGAGTGTGGTTGTGGTGACAATGGCATCCGTTCACATGGACTGACATGTGTGCCACACTTAATGTATGTCTACTATATCTGTTGCAGATGGCACTCACTCACCTACACACATGTTCTTACAGCACTGCAACATGCTGCCTCTGTGGCACATGTAGTAATGTCATGGACATGTAATAGTAATGAGTAGTCGGGGTTTGCCCCTGTACTATTCAGCGTGTGGCAGATTATGGGTAAGTCTCCCAAGCCCTTCCCACTTTGCGAGGGACAGTGCAAAAATAATCAAGACATAGCACATGTCCAGATTACAGGACATTATTATATTATACATTTCATTAATAATTGCATACAACAGTTATTTTATATATGACACTTCTATATGTTATGTGAAGTAGCATAAGCAATTCTAATGCAACTAGATTAAGCTTTTATTTGTGCAAATAAGTGTAATCCCGTACTATGCATGGCTGTAGGTATGTTTAGTCCTGGAATGTCTGGCCATTTGGAAAGGTGGCAAACCTATAGGACCTGTATGTAGAGACGTCAGACTTTGCAGGGCAATACACCCACAGCCAGTAGAAAGGGGTATACTTCACTGTTTCACCTAAATAAAAGGTTACTCTTGTAGTATTATAGTTGCTTATACTGTTACCTATCAGAGAAACATAATTGTTTTATGCTACTACTACAGACAATATAGGTAGCCTTTGCCCTAAATCAAAGGACATTTGCCTTAATTACAGTTATTATGCAGGACAGAACTGTCCACAGGGGAGTGTCCCTCACAAAGGTGGACAGGTGATAACCCCAAACCTTTTATTCTATCAATCTTCTAAGGTAGTTGGCAGAACATGCGTTTTCTCTCACTATCAGACCTCTCATACGAATGGG
>NC_056736.1:362839296-362867460 GCF_019279795.1 Protopterus annectens
TTGGTATGGACACACCTGTCTAGAGGGGGACTGTTCCTCACAATGTGGCACAGGTGCTAACTCAAACCATTAGGCTAGGCTTGGCAATTGGTGGCACGCTAACATGATGTGTTTTACTTCCACTTGGTATAACTAGCGACACTACAATGGAATACGGGCACGGGGTTTTAAATATCTTTGTTCGAGGGACGGGGACTCAATATTCAGCTATGTGCCTTTGTGTTTACTTCTTATTGTGGTGTTCGCAAGATGTCTTGTATGCTTTGCCATGATCTCTGGAAGACATAAATACAAAAATATGTCTGAGCAAGTCATATGGCACATTTAACATTATACAGTACAGATATCACTGACCTGCCATATATAGCAACCTATAAGCTAACCGAGCGTGAAACACTGTAACTTCCACTTATCACTGCTCACCCCACAACTGCTTGAAAGTGCCTTGCTCACTCTCTATCTAATGAACCATGTTCTGCACAGCAACAAAATAAAATCACTATGTAAGACTATACAAGAGTACCTGGCACACTGTATGTAACACGATGCACCACCTAGCCACAGCAGATATACATCAAGCTGATGTGTAATGAAATATATCATCCATCACAATCAGTGTAAAGTCCAGTAAATGTATTACTATTACACCACACAACTTGTTAATGCCAAATCCGTGGCTAAAATATGTGCACAATTGGGAATATAGGTCACATACTGCTGTAGTATACTATGAATGTTGCTAGATACGCAGTTATATGTATTACCACACATATGTCAAAGGACATGTTACAGACATACCCACACACACGTTAGACATAATTACAAGACACAAAGGTATGACAACCCAGATAAGCTTTCAGTGTGTACTATACAGTGCTGTGTGTCAGTACTTACACAACCTTAATCTTGAGAAATGTAATCTGTGATGAATACAGGAACCACACAAAACAGTGGATGCAAGCAATGTGGACATACACCATACTTTGCTGTACAGGCCCAGAGCTTCAGTTAGTACTACAGTACACACAGGATTTGCATTCAACATCGGTACCAATCAATAATCATAGATGTAGTGCTTTAGCCTCCAATGACACACCCTAGTTAAAACCAAGGGACTTAATCACACTGTATGCAATAGCACTTATTCTGCCTAGCAACAGAATACACAGCTTTTACTAGGATCAAAGCAAGGACCCATAATACCATAACATAAACAGTTTCCCACTAAGCTATCCCACAGATACATATCTTTGACGTATTCACAAACATATTGAATATCACAGTCAGCCAACAGTACAGAGAATCTATTGCAACAAGTAGATGTAGGTGTGTATGAGTATATATAAATATATATCTATATATATCTATATCTATATATATATATATATATATATATATATATATATGTATATATATATATATATATATATATATATATATATATATATATATATATATATATATATATATATATATATGTGTGTGTGTATATAAATATACACATCCATTTGTCTACATATACACATATATATATATATATATATATATATATATATATATATATATAGGCACATATACATTTCACCTTTCATAGTAAAAATATAAATTATACAAAGGATGTAAGGTGTATAGTAATGTAATAAAATCGCACAGTCTTGGGATAAATGCATTAAAGGTGTTTACAGCCCAGGTAGCTTTAGCAGGCCTTAATGCTTCAACATTGCAAACTGAACAAACCACCCACAGTGTTTAACCACCACATGTCATATAACAGCACTGTATGCTGTCTTGTTTGTCACACACTAAAACCTACATACAAATATGCACATACTAACCTTCACCAACATATATATCTCCCCCCTTCGCAAACAATTGCAATATGTCCCCTGCTCTATGCACATATACAGATGTGAATATATATGACACATATATATTTCTCCGTATGTGTGTGGCATGCACACATATGATCCACACTGTTGTAAGTCCCTGGACCTCACAGCTGAACTGTTGGGCCTTGCTGCAACACAAACATGTGTCACATATCAACACAGACTAACATTAGGGGGGTATATATGGCAACAGATGCTAGATAAGCGACTGCTACAGCAGTTGCCATTGGCCACACTACTGTACAGAACAAAGATAACATGGATCAGATCTTTGACATTTAATGCTGAGCTACACATTTCAAAGGTATGCCCCACTGCCCACAGGTACACGCAGTATTGTCCATAGCAGTAGTTAAGCAGAACATCTGTGCATAAAGAAGTACTGCTGCTATATATGAATGTTTCACATTATGTAGACTATTCTTCAATAACATCTACTACATGCCAATAAATACATATGTGTCACATACCTTTCTTTTGTATAATTTGGTAATATTTATTTTTCCTTTTCTCTCTCTGTTTCTCTCTGTCTCTCTCTGTCAGTTTCTGCACTAGAGTGATTGAGTTTGTTGACAGAGATTGCAGCCTGCTTTTGTAGGAATTTGCACATGAGCATGTGATGGCCTCTGCCCACCAATTGCTAATTGCATGCAGCCTGCTATGTAGTAATTGCAGTAATCACTGTCATAGCAACCCAGTACTATAAATTGTTGACTCGTGTAGGTGTGACCCTTTCAGCTTTCCAAGATGGCGATCATCCTTGTTTGGTGTGGACATCATTGTTTAAGACGGAAGGTTGGTATAGTTCTTATATCAGAAGCCAGGGTTGTAGCCAGTGATTTACATTTTGTACTCAGACCTAATGTTGCTGCTTCCAGTATCCACTTGTCAGTGTAGAAATGTACTCACCCCTCAAAATGCTACCCCAAGATACATGGAAAGATGTACTTTCTTTTCATCTGTTACAATTAACTGCCATACAAAGCTAGTTATAGAGATGTATTACTTTGGCACAATAATTGTTTGTGAACTGCTATACTGTGAATATTCATTTACTCAGTTTAAACAGTTTGTGCTTTTTTGGTGTTGACATTAGCACAAGCTGCTCAGAAAACTGGACACATTTCAGTACTGTGAGTATGCTTACCTACATCCTTGACAGACCCTGCACACACAGGTGTATTCTACATTTGGGTAGGGTTGCAGAAGTACAGAGAGAGTAAGCAGTATTGTGTGGATTTTATCTTGCTGGACTTACAGGGTTGCTGTGTACATGTTAGTTTATCAAGGCATGTAGTCTGTCTGCGTAACTCCCAACTGTGGACCTATCCACATGATAGCCAGAGAATAGCCTGTTATTTTTTGTCTGTGCACCACACAGGTCTTTTCAGCAATAGAGTAATGGCATTCTTACAGTTGGTTGCTACCAGTACATGGCTACTTCCATTTGTATTTCAGTGTTGTATTCCTACATAAGGGTATGCTTCCAAAACTCCTTCCAAAGCTATTTGCACAGTGTGTAACAGCAGAAAGGCTAATATGCCTCTGTGTTTCTGCCTCTGCCAGACCTCTCAACCAATCAGGTACATATCTGAACAGAATCAGGGAAAGGTCGAGAAAAAGTTAGGGACAATCAGGGACACCTTTAAAATATTAGCACCATTAAGTTGAAACATTGAGAGAATCAGAGCATATGAATTAATGCACCTTTTCTGAAGTAAAAGAAGTGCTTAACGCTTAATTATTGTCATTATTCATTAAGTGTAATTCACCACCTTTCTGCCCAAAGTCAGTAGTTTTAGGAGGGATTCAGAGGGACAGAGCTAAAATTTGGGTCAAAATCGGGGACATCTCTGAAAATTAGGGACAGTTGAGAGGTATGGCCTCTGCCCTAAACGGATATGCCAGTGTTTGTCCTGTTGCGATACTGTGTGGGGTTGTAAAGTGATGGTGAAACATTATTTCCTGCTAGAATGGCTGCTTCTCTTATCACAGTCATTTAATGTAATCCCACAACTGTTGGTAAACATCCACAGAACAAGTTGTGTGGTATGGTATTCCTAATTTTCCTTTACATTCACTCATTCTGATGTATGATATAATTATTTAAGCACCAACTTGATGTATATCTACCGTGGCTTAGTGGTACTTCGTGTTGTGTAGTGTGTGCAAGGTCCGAAGTTCGAGACTTACAGAGGTGTTTTATTTTGTTCCTGAGCAGAACAAGGGCCCTCACAGAGTGACAAAGACACGTTTAAGCAGTTGTAAGTAGATTTGTGCAGGTTTGCGCATTGCTTAGCCAAGTGCAAACAAGCGCAAACCCGAGCAAACCTGCTAACTACTGTTTAATAGTGCATACTCCCGCTCACCACCGCACTAATTTCTTTGAAAGAAAAGAAAAATGTGGAGAGAGGAAAGTGGTGAAAAAGGGACACAAAGAGGGGAAGACAGTATGGAAAATAGCTCGGGATGTGCAGGACGGGTGTAGGGAAGATACATAGCTGCCCATTTCTTCAACAGCAACAGCTGTGCATATGCAATAAATTTGGAGGTAGATATGAACCCTTCAACCCCTGAGAGAGGGGTGAGGACAACAAAGTATGTTGTAATGCCAATTAAATAACATTTCATGTGTCCAGTAGACATGTGTTCAAAATGGGCAGCTATGTAGGGGCATATTTTTTTTTTTTGGGAGCAGATTGCCCTTTTTTTTTTCAGGTGAGAGTGGAATGTGGGGTAGGGGAAGTAGGTATATTTGGGGAGGTAGGTTGGGGAGGTAAACAGTCAAGACAAACAAGACGCATACAGGGGCAGTATATGACACATGTGGTGGGTGAACACCTTTGATGGGGAGGGATGTTTGGAAATCGCAAGCCCATGATCCCCTAGATGGAAACAGTGGGACTGAGGTCCCCACCCATGGGCAGTCACCACTGCAATTTCACGGCCCAGAAGGTGGCTGTGCTGGGGGCTGTGTAGGAGGGGCAGGCTGACCCGTGAGTTGTGCCATTCAGGCCTCAAGCTGACATAGAGGTTCTGCAACAGAACATTCAATCTCTCTATGCACCACAGCCCGGACCCTATGAAGGGTGATAAGTGCCTCTCCGCCCATGCTTGCACAGGGGGCAAGCCCCATCCCCTGCAGTGCTTTCACCCTAAGGTGGCACAGGGCCAATGGAGGAGGAGGTCCCAGGCTGCGACCGGATCTGCTGGTGCCAGGTGCCATGGCCAGCTGAGGTGGGACAGGTGGGCCCAATGGGACCGGCCTTCCCATACGAACTATGTTTTGGAGAGTTTAATAAAGATATGGGTTAGTAACAGTCAACAGCATTACCAATTAGTTATAACAGCATGCAGAAGTATTCCCATTAACCCAACACACCAGATTTTCAACAGTTGAAAAGCAAGCATGACACATACATATATAGAACAATAGTGGACATTACAACAGCATGCATATGTACAGCCCTCAACTGTTGGTTCATGGCCTGCATGTACAGGTTAATCTGGCACAGTGTGTTCCCCAGAAATGTCAGTGTGCTGCCAGAAATGTAGAGAGCTGTTAACATATAACTAATACTTTCACCTGAACATATCTAGCTAATTATATGAAAGTAGAGCTGTCAGTGTACCATCTTAGCAGTAGTGTGTGTGAGCAACTCTCAAAATATGTTGCAGTAACATCTGCATCTTGGACAGTTTGTATGTAAGATACAGCTCATGTATATAATGATCTAGCAAAATCCAATTGCACAATATAAGGACATTGGGTAGTTTAATAATACATGTAAGGGACATATAACTGCAGTTAATAGGAACATAGTGAAAACAAGAAGGATATATAAGTTGTTAATTGAGCTATCTTTTTCCTCCCTACTGTATGTGCATAAAAAATGGAATTCCCCACCTCAGTCGGTATGTCTAATCTCAAAACATTTGTTGGGACATATGTCCTATTGGTTTATAAATATGTGCATTTATTTCTATGCATATGCCCTATTAAAATACCACAATATTGGTGGCCTCTTGTCTATACTATGGATAGCTATATCGGTAGAAAAAAATATTTTTATTTTTAATTTTGTGAATTGTTTAACATATTGGGGAGTGTAGTGTTACATTGTACACATGTGAGTGGACTCGTTCATGTAACTGGAAGTTGCAGCATTTCTTCATTGCAGGGGCGTGGATTTTTGGACTGCTCGGCAGTCCGACACACCCCTTACACTCGTCCACGCTCCATGTAAGCTTTAGAGTTGAGGCAGCGTGCCCTCATTAATATGCATGGCACGCTGCCATCATACTCTTACACTGGCGCTTCCGTTGTAAGATTAATCTAGTCTTACACGGAAGATTAGTAAATCCGGGGGAAGATCATCACAGTGATTTGCCAGAAAATCACAAATTTTATGAGGAACTGACAAAAAATATGAGGCAAAAATCTGGACATTCTGCGAAAATCTGGACAGTTGAGAGGCATGACTCAGTACTGCATACCACTTTGTCTGTCTTTTCCACATAGCTCTGTGTACCAATCTCTCTGTTTTTTGCACTTAGCTGTGTGCACCATTGTGTGCTTTCTGCACTTAGCTCTGAGTACCAGTCTCTCTCTCTCTCTCTCTCTCTGTCTGCTTTCTGCACTCATCTCTGCATACCCTCTCTCTGTTTCTGCACTCAACTCTGCAAACCAGTCTGCCAGAAAAAACACAAATTTTATGAAGAACAGACCAAAAATATGAGGGGAAAATCTGGCCATTCTGTGATAGTCTGGACACTTGGGAGGTATCAACCTGAGTGTTTACATCAGGCGATGTGAAAGTAAGAAAATGATATGGTAAGGAAATAAGAAATTGTGCAAATAAGGATGGGACAGGTTGGCCTAATGGTTAAGGTATCTACCTTATAGACACAGGTGCAGGGTTTGATTCTCATACAAGGCAATTTGCTAGGCTTAAAATATCCCTCAAGGGCAGTTAGCCTAGTATGAGTCTGTGAAATACTTGAGGAAAAAGCATTATTGGCAGGAAAAATGGAAGCTTTTGTTCCTGCATACAAATGATAAGAGTTCATTTTGAGTACATAGTACATATTACAATTCTGGGGATCAATACAAGATGAAGGTGGCCTGAGTGCAATAAGTAACATAATCCATGTCTGCCAGAGAAGATATATAAATACAGTTTGGAAATGTATATCCTTGAAAGGAAAAAGAACAAATAATGAAATTATAAACATCAGCAATGCAATATCCTGGCATAGGTAAAAAGTGGCATAAAAACAAATTGACAGAGAATAAAAACAGGAATAGCTAGGATTGGATGATTTGTGGAGAACATTAGGAATTATTTTTGGTACATTTATTGTTTGCTCTTTTTTTGTATGTGTATAAAATGTATGGAATAGCATCTGTGACCAGTATGTAGAAATGAGTAATAATAATAGGAGTCAAGAATTCTTGTGATATACATAAGTGGTTCGTGGTAGAGTAAGAAGAATATATTGGTTTGTTAACTAGGATCGGCACTTCTTCACTAGGCAGCGAACACAGCAGACTAATTGCACAACATGTTCCCGATCTGCTGTCACACTATATTTCTGTTTCTATACCCTTAGTTCAAACAAGACTGCTGAAGCTGCCACTAACACAATGAAACTTCTTTGAGATCCTGCTAGGGGAAGGAAATGCTTCATGGAGACTGTTGAGCTACTGAAGTTCACATGTGGCAGCTGTCAAGATATTGCTGCTATTCACTTTTCTACAGCTATTCAAGAGCACAGAATTTCTGGATAATCAAACAAAGAATCAGCATAGGCCTGCTGAGACAGTTTGCACTGTATATGTTTCTTTAAGTGTACCTGTGCTCACTCTCCCAGGCACTCACAATTCCTAGTAGTGGGTGGTATGCCTGCCAGAAATCTCATGACATGTGAGTAAAGCTCTACAGCTATTTTATCTACATTTGAGATATTCAGTGCTGGAATCCAGTCTGTAGCACTTGAAAGGCTGTCACAACAGTGTAGCTGAAACTATGCCCAGTCCTCAGATTACCTGGAAACCCTGTAACAGCGGCACAGTTGTAATTGTAAGCCTTCTAGCCAGGAAAGAAGACACTTGGCACTCAACATGTACTTACCATTTCATAATTAACTTTACAATTTACTAAGCAAATCATTCTGCTCCGTTACTTACTAACTTAATTCATTTGTTTTAGTGAAATGTAATTTATAAACATTTGTGATACAAATATCCCTTTTTCCTTTTATGGAAAACACATCTAGTGTATATATTTCTTTGATAAATGTGTGGAGGCTTAGACACAATTATTTTCTGAATAGGCACCTATCTTCTGAAGTCTCTCACTTCTCTCAAAAGCACTACAATAGACGGCACGTACTAGATGTAGACTACAGATTGTATTGTCATGTAAGTAATGCATGTATTGTATTATTTATTTATTTTATTGTCAGACGTGTGACAATAAAATAAATAAATAATACAATACATGCATTACTTACATGACAATACAGAATGTAGTACACATCTAGTACGGCCGTCCCTGCTAGAATACAGCTGGGCAGCTGTCCGTAAGGATCGCCACCAGCAGAAATATTTCTGTGCATAGGTTACAGCAGCAGCGGCTATGCTATTCAGCTGTATTGCTCTACGGCAAATTGCTGTTGCAGCCATTTGGTATTGGTGATGTAGCTCGCAGGGAAATGTCTTGCGAGCTACACGCTGGAACCCGGCATGGGGGGGGGGGCAAGAAAATGTTCAACCAGTTGACAAAGTGTTTTTTCTCTTAATTCTTCTTTCACACATTTCTCACTTTTTTGGAAATTATGTCACTTTGCCTATATGAAAACAAATATAATCTGCAGAAGTTACAACAACGTCACAATGACATATCCTGGGATATGGATTTTTTAAGCCTTACTCATCAAGAATTACTTTTTCTCATGATAAAGACAGAACTCTGTGATGGTATTTGCCACAGTTTGAAATTTAATATACTCTGATTTGCAGCAAACACATAATTCATAACATTTTAGTTGGAGATGTAAATCCCCATGTGTGAAGGTATGTTTCCTTTACAACAGTAACCATTTTTAGTTTGGGCTGTTTTTGATCATAATTTTACAACTCATTGGGTTAGGGAGAACTGCTGATTGCTGGAGTCACTGAGTAATAGACATGTAACAACTTTAAAAGCCTATACTGCTCAATGTGCCCTTTATCTACATGACAAGCCATAAAGAAACAGACAATGGGATTGCTGCAACAGCTTCATCGGGAGGAATGCTTTGCAAGTGCATTCTCACTTTCATCTATGAACAGACCCCAGTGGTCCCTCTGTGGCCCATTTGCACCATAAATGTGAATCTCAAGCTTAACAGGAGACAAGACCTTCTTTATACCCTTGCTGTTTCTCATTTTTACAGCACGTGTTCTTGCTGAAGCCTCCAGTCATTTTATCTTCCATCTCATCACACACACACACACACACACACACACACACACACACACACACACACACACACACACACAATTTTCTTATGGATTTATGTTGGGGACCTTTAGTCACTGGAATCAGTCTGCAGTAACAGTTCCTCTTGATCTATACCATTTGGTGCACAATGCCCACACCCTTACCACAGGATGATACATATACCTCTCAACCTCTTAAACCAAGAAACCTGGACAAAGCCATAAATAATTGGGGGCAAAGGCTAAAAAATAGGGGCACTTTTTAAATATTGCTCTTGCATACATAGAAAGTTGATAGAATAACAGATTTTGCATTAGCATGAATTTTCTGAAGGATATTAAGTCTGAAAATCAAATGTCTACCATTATTTTCTGACTTCAGTCCTCAGTGAGTTGCCAGTGACTTGCCAGATAACTACAATTTTATAAGAAACAGACCAAAATATGAGTAAAAAATCTGGATATTCTCTGAAAATCTGGAAAGTTGAGAGCAATTATACAGCAGGCCAGTGGGCAGCCAGTTTCATCACCTGCCACTCACTTCCAGACCCCAAGAAACCAGGATTACTTCTTAAACCCATATTATCAGCAGCACAGTAAGAAACAACTGTTCTAAGCCTGTGAACCAGGGGCAGAAGATAAAGTTTTAATAATTTAGAAATCATGTTATTTGGACAGATGTGTGCAATCTACAGTTCTATTTTCTAACCAGAAAACAATATTTAACTGAAAAAGGGGATGCTAGGATGCTGATAGTCTAAGGTCTTGGATTCATTGACCTCCTGTTTAATGAACTATATAGGAGAATATTATTAAGAGAAAACTCAACACATATCTATCTAAGGGCTCTTGTTAGTCTGTGGAGAAGTTATACCAACATAGAATGCTGGACGTTTTGGGTCTGAGTCCCAGACAAGAGGCAATATTTTTCCTTTCATATTTCCACAATTCTAAAACAATGCTTATGCAGAAGGTTTCCTCTACATTTGTGTGTGTATGTATGTGTGTCTGGTGTGTGTGTGTGTGTGTGTGTGTGTGTGTGTGTGTGTGTGTGTGTGTGTGTGTGTGTGTGTGTGTGTGTGTGTGTGTGTGTGTGTGTAATCTGATCATGAATCACAACATTTCATAACACAGGGAAATCAGTGCTCTGATAAGGCAGAAGTACTCTGTCAGTCTACAGTAATATAACTAGAGGGCTTTTCATCAGTGGCATTGTATGTAACATAAGTGAATGGCAGTTAGCATAAAGAAGAGACTGTTAGGTAATACAGAATGAAATGTAGCTTAAGCAGTTCAGTAAGGAAGCAAGCTGTTTCACATTTCCTCCTGTCTGATGACATCGAAGATATTGAGTTACTAATTACTTTGTTTGTTGTTGATCTCTACACCCTAAATATCACCTACAAACATGTTCTAGATTTATTGCACCATGTGACTTCCTTCATTATTGCCAGCACAAAGAATGTAGGGTAATGTTCTTGCAAATACTGCTAGCATGAGCTATATATTACTGATTTGTCTCACTTTTATGTACTACAGTTAACAGGCACAGCTATCCTCTGAAACTCTGCAAATGCAATGTAACACATGATTTATTCTAATCAGGTCACTCTTGTAAAGGAGAATCCCTGTGGGATGTTAGGCAGTAAAACTAGGATTAAATAATAAATGGTGCTGTCAACCAGCCGATACATCTGAGTGCAGAAACATTCCTGTAGGTTACCTTCCCTGATTCAGGTTACTGCAACTTATCTCGCTCCCTGGTGTCTCATACCACACCAATGTCTTTTCATCTTGTTATTCTGGCTGAATCTCATATCAGGTACAACACTTAGAGAAACCCAAACATGGCACCATCTTCGTGTGATCTCTAACTAGAATTAATTGACTTAGAGCAATCTTCAAACTACTTCCATATTTTCTAAAATAACACTATATTGGTTATTTGCTTCAAATGAATCTGGAGGATAATTAAAGCTAAATAGAATCTCACAAATATAATACTGTTTTGGGAAATCCTGCCTGAAAGAATATGCAGTGGATTAAATTAAAAACCACAAGGGTAAGAGGTGTGTTATCTATCTTAGATGTTTAGTTAACTATTGAATTATGCCAGGAGATACTATAGACTATGTGATGACCGTGCCCTGGCCCAGCAATCAAGGAGCCTCAATCCTCACCACTAACACCAGGGAGGTCGCCTCCTAGAAGAGAATGAAGGATAACTAATACACACAGTAAAGAACAATTTCCCTTAAGTGCACACAGAGATCACAGTCAGTCTGGGGATGGCTGCTCCCTTGCTCACCAGGTCCCCAATAAGACCCCCCACTGGCACAGCTATAGGGTCCAGGTCTCAGCCTAACTGGGAAAGCTAGAACCTCCAGTACTCTCTCTGTCCAACCAGTGCTTCGTGTCCCTGCCCAAGTAGCTGACACAACACACACACTTTGAGATAAGTATTTATACACTTTACAGACACTCCTGGGAAAGGCTGACACAGATTCTCCAGCTGTGCCCCTTTACATAGACTATACGGTAGTAATTACTGCCACCACCCAGTTAATAATATCAGCTACTAAAAGGCTCTTAAAAGGGTGTCCAATTATTACTGTGCAATATTAATATCCAGTGGTAATGTGACTATACAGTCTAAGGCTTATTGGAAGGGCTTAGACAGTAAACTCTATAAATATATAATGTACTCTAAAGCATACTTCATCTCTACACAAACCAGCCATGGGTAGAAGGTTTTAAAACTATTTAATAATAAATAATTAAAACACAAGCAAAACTGCTACACCACACAGATATCTAAGAGTTCACAGATCACACAGAAACTTAAAATAATACAGTAGGACAGGTCTGGTTTCAAAGAAAAATACCTAATTAATCTTTACTAGCTTTAACTATTCCTACAAGATATCACAGTGCTAAAAACTTACATGTGAGCATAGGCAGAGTGCTGATAAGTTAGATGTCCAGATCAAAATGCTTCCAGGTCTCTTGTGAGCAATAGTATTTAAACATTCCTAACAAACATGTCTCTAAGGCCCTCCCAAAATTACATCATTTTTGACACTTAGGTTTTCCCAGTATTCATATTGCATCATCTTAACACCTGGTCTGAGTTCTCAGGCCACAAACTGCATTATTTAGCAATCTAACACCTCCTCAGAAACTTACAACGATACAAGACATTTCACATCTATATGCTAACAGAAACTAAAGCAATAAAGCACCTTCCACATCTAAGTTCTAGTCATAAACTTTAGCCTTAAAACAATGGGCACGAAATCTTCATTCAGCTGCCCTCCGGCCGAATTCTAACATGAAAGGATACAACATGCTTCACTGGGCCAGTAGAGTGCAATGTTGTCACATATTTTGCAGTTCCACATTTCACAGTGTTTTCTTACATTTAAAAACACAAGCCTCTATTTTACATTTATTTATACAGTTGATAGAATTATATATCAAATTCTATTTGACTAGGCTGGCAGCCTTTGCCCATCTCTCTCCAGTCATCACATCTCTTCCCCCCCACCGGGGAAATCAAGCAAGTTTTTCAAGTGCCCCTTGAGAAACGTCACTTGAGAGTGCCAGGTCTATCTAGGTGTACCTCACCCCATTCCCCATCTTGAGAGCCCATCTGCATTGATATTGCTACTCCCACTGCAGTGCTGCACTGACATATCATATGCTTGCAACCCCAGGCTCCATCTTAGCAACTTGGCATTTTGCTGACCTAACCATGTTAGAGGGTTGTGATCTGTCATCACAGTGAATTTTCTTCCATACAGGTAAGGCTGACGTTTTTGTAGTGCCCACACTATGGCTAGACATTCCTTTTCTACTGCTGCATAGCATTCCTCCCTGGGTTGGAGCCTATGACTGAGATAAACCACTGAGTGCTCTTCTCCCTCTGAAGAAATATGGCTAAGTACAGCCCCCACTCTATAGTTTGAAGCATCCACCTGCACAACAAAGTCTTTGCTGTAGTCTGGACTGGCTAACACAGGGGGTCCTCCCAAAGCATCCTTAAGCTTCTGAAATGCCTGCTCACATGCTGGGGTCCACACTACCTTATCTGGCCTGTTCTTCCTTGTCAGGTCTGTGAGGGAAGCAGCTATGGTACTATAATTAGGAACAAACTTTCTGTAGTACCCTGCGGTCCCTAAGAATGCCGTCACCTGCTTTTTGGTAACAGGTGCAGGCCATGCCTGAATAACTTCCACTTTGGCAGGTTCTGGCCTTATCTTACCACTCCCCACTCTATGTCCTAGGTAGGAGACCTCTGCCATACCCACCTGACATTTGCTTGGCTTAATGGTCAACCCTGCCCTCTGTAGTCTGCCCAGCACCTCCATGACATGCTGAAGATGCTCTTGCCAGGAATGGCTGTAGATAGCAATATCATCCATGTAAGCAAGGGCAAACCCTCCTTCTCCTACTAAGATATTATCTACCAGCCTCTGAAAAGTTGCTGGGTCATTCTTCATCCCAAAGGTCATCTTTGTGAACTCATACAAGCCAAAAGGAGTCACAATAGCTGACTTCTCTCTAGCACTGGGAGTCAAGGGCACCTGCCAGTAACCCTTGGTAAGATCAATGGTTAGCCCCACCCAGCTGCTCTAGGGTCTCATCTGTCCTAGGCATGGGGTAAGCATCTGACTCTGTGTGACTATTTAATTTCCTGTAATCCACACAGAACATGTTGCTGCCATCCTTCTTTGGCACCAACGCCACTGGTGAGGCCCAGGGACTGTTGCACTCTTGAATCACCCCTAGTTCCAACATCTCCTGTACCTCCTCCCTCAGAGTCTGTTTGACTCTCTCAGGCACCCTATAAGGGGCCTGCCTAATAGGCCTTTGGGGTCATGTATTCACCTGGTACTGCACCAGGTGGGTGCTCCCTGGTTTCCCAGTGAACACGTTCCCAAATTCCTGCAACACTGCTCGGATTTCTTGAACCTGGGTAGGAGATAGCTGCTGGCACATTGCTACCCCTTCCACCGAGGTGTCAGCCTGAGTCTTACTGAGGAGATCACGCCCAAGATCTCTCTCAGGCTCCTCCTGCAATCCACTGCAAATGCTCAGCACAAGGACCTCCCTATTATGGTAAGGTTTCATCATGTTAACATGGTACATTTTGTGCCCCTGCCATCTGCCTAGCACTTCCACCATGTAGTTAACCTCACTTACCTTTCTTACCACCTTGCAAGGACCCTCCTAAGCTGTCTGCAACTTGTTGTGTCTATCAGGAATGAGAACCATCACCTGCTGCCCTACAGCATACTTTCTAGCTTGAGCATTCCTGTCATACCACACCTTTTTCTGTTGTTGGGCTTCTGCCAGGTTCTCCTGGGCCAGGCCCATGAGTTCCCTGAGCCTTGTCCTGAGGTTCAGGACATATGCCACAAAAGACTCCTTGTGAAACTCACACTCACCTTCCCACTCATCTCAAATTAAATCTAGAGGTCCTCTCACCCTATGTCCATACAGCAACTCAAAGGGTGAAAAACCTGTGAATTCCTGGGGAACCTCTCTGTAAGCAAACAACAGATGGGGCAAACATTTGTCCCACTCCCTCTTAAACTGATATGCAAATGCCCGTAGCATGGACTTGATTGTAGAGTTTAACCTCTCAACAAGACCATTAGTCTGGGGATGATAGGGGGTGGTCTTCATGTGCTTCACCCCACAGGACTTCCACAGACAAGCCAGCAGGTCTGACATAAAATTGGCACCTCTGTCAGACAGTATTTCCTTTGGGAAACCTACCCTGTTGAAAATCTCTAGCAAAGCATTTGCCACCTTCTCGGCCTCAATGGAGGACAAAGCCACTGCTTCAGGGTATCGTGTAGCATAATCTACAATCACTAGGATATACTTTTTCCCTGCGGAACTTGGGGTACTCAGAGGACCCACAATATCCATAGCTATCCTCTGAAATGGCTCCTCAATCACAGGCAAAGACATCAAAGGAGCTCTCACCTTGTCTCCTGCCTTGCCTACTTTTTGGCACTGCTCACAGGTCCTGCAGTACCCTGTTACATCTCTGGAAATTCCAGGCCAATGAAAGTATTGCATAATATGCCTCTTTGAACGTTTTATGCCCATATGACCTGCAAAGGGAATATCATGGGCTATGGCTAGAAGCGCCAGATGGTAAGCTCTAGGCACTACCAACTGCTGCACTCTCTCACCTTCTAGCTCTCCCTCAGGGGTCCACTCTCTGTACAGTAACTCTTTGTTCCAGTATACAGATCCCCCCTTCCCTTGAGAGTCAGGTGCCTCCCTAACTACCTGCCTGCCTCAGGCCTTGCAATGTAGGGTCTGAGAGCTGAGCCTGTCTCAAGTCTCTCCTTGTAACCCTTCCCAGCTCCCCTTCCACAGGAAGTCTGGCATCTTCTGACAGCGGTGCCTCACTGTCAGCCTGGGTACTACTATTCACCTCTACCTTTGCAGTTACCCTGTCCAAGGGAACATCAGTACCCACAAGCAGCTGTGGCTCACATTCAGTCTCACTGCTACAATGAAGTAACCACCTCAGCAGTCCTGTCTGCAAGTATGCAGTCTGTCTGGGTCTGCCCAGGCTACCAGACCCACATGCTTGTCTCCTAGCCTCACTGCATTTAACTGTGTAAGTACATGGTACTGCCTCATCCAAATCCTTCCTTCTCAGGACATCTGCAGGATGGTAGTTCCATGCCCCAGTTATCCCAAGACAACCTACTATTGGCATTTTGTCTTTCCCACTTACTGGCATTCTCACCTTTGGTTCCTCACCTTGCCTCTGTGGACATCTGTATGCCACATGGCCCCACTGGTTGCATTCAAAACATTCAACCCTAGCTCTTGGACGTGTACCTGGACTAGTGGCTTCCCCTGCTACTGGCAGATTCTGTTGGAGCAGTCTGTGCTGCCCACCATGGGTTCCTTTAGTCCCATTTGCAGTACTGGTGGTCTCTTTCCTGTGCAGGACTGCTTGCTAGGTGTAGGTCTACCTTCTTTCCCAACTCCTCTGAAGTAGCACACTGCCTATCAGCTAACCAGATCCTCATGTCCACAAGAGAAGTGCTAAGGGCTTGTTCCCTTACCAAAAGGTTTGTCAGCCCTTCAAAAGTGGTGACCTAACATCCACTTACCCAGCTATGAAAATAAGTGCTCAGTTCAACAACATATTCACATACATTTTCATCTGCCTTGCGTCTATGCTCACGAAACTTTTTCCTATACATTTCAGGTGTTAGCTTAAAACATTCTAACAAATGTCTTTTTACAGCAGTGTAATCAAAACAGTCAGTGTCATGCATTTTTGCTAAAGACGTTACAGCTTTACCATGGAGTAAGGGGGGTCAGGAACCATACCTAGAGCCTTTGGTCAATGTCATACTGTTTACATACCCGCTGAAACATATGAATTAAGCTATCAAAATTATCCCCCTCTTTAAACTGTGGAAGAAATTTACTGACCTTTTGTGCTTCTGGGGTCTGGTTACTCCCTTCCCCATTACCTCCATGACTCTGGCGAAGAGTCAGCATTTCCCTCTCATGATTTCTCTGCCATTCCTGTTCTTCAGCTTCTAGGCTCCTCATTCTCTCCGCTGCTTCTAGTTCCATATGTCTGGTCTGCAACTCAAGTCTCTTCAGCTCCAGCTGAATTTTTAAATCCACTGCAGAAAAGTTGAGCTGTCCATTCTCCGAGAATATTGTATCTCCACTGTCAGTCTGATTATCCTCCAGGCTGCTGTTTTCTGATGCAGCTGTAACCAAGGCTGCAATCAGGTCTGCCTTAGTCAGGTTTCCATGCACCAGCCCCCTAGCCTGGCACATCTCCGCCAGCTGGCTCCTTGTCAGCTTTCCATACTCTTCTGCTGACATGCTGCCTGCTCACCCTGACTAACACTAAGCTAACAAAAGAAATAAACAATTGTGATCTGAAATCTTGGTATACACTGTGTGGCTGTTTTAGAGTACAAAACACTTTTAGAGATCACTGTACATAAGCTACAGGAATTCGCTCTACTCACACCACTACAAGCCAATTAGCATGTGAAGTAGATCCCACCACTGCCAAACACTTGTGACAACCATGCCCTGGCTCAGCAATCAAGGAGCCTCAATCCTCACCACTAACACCAGGGAGGTCGTCTCCTAGAAGAGAAGGAAGGATAACTAATACACACAGTAAAGTACAATTTCCCTTAAGTGCACACAGAGATCACAGTCAGTCTGGGGCTGGCTGCTCCCTTGCTCACCAGGTCCCCAATAAGACTCCCCACTGGCACAGCTATAGGGTCCAGTTCTCAGCCTAAATGGGCAAGCTAGAACCTCCAGTACCCTCTCTGTCCAACCAGTGCTTTGTGTCGCTGCCCAATAAGCTGACACAACACACACACACTTTGTGATAAGTATTTATACACTTTACAGACACTCCTGGGAAAGGCTGACACAGATTCTCCAGCTGTGCCCCTTTGCCCAGACTATATGGTAGTAATTACTGCCACCACCCAGTTAATAATATCAGTTACTAAAAGGCCCTTAAAAGGATGTCCAATTATTACTGTGTAATATTAATATCCAATGGTAATGCGACTATACAGTCTAAAGCTTATTGGAAGGGCTTAGACAGTAAACTCTATAAATATATAATGTACTCTAAAGCATACTTCATCTCTACACAAACCAGCCACAGGTAGAAGGTTTTAAAAATATTTAATAATAAATAATTAAAACACAAGACAAAACTACTACACCACAGAGATATCTAAGAGTTCACAGATTACACAGAAACTTAAAATAATACAGTAGGACAGGTCTGGTTTCAAAGAAAAATGCCTAATTAATCTTTACTAGCTTTAACTATTCCTACAAGATATCACAGTGCTAAAAACTTACATGTGAGCATAAGCAGAGTGCTGATAAGTTAGATGTCCAGATCAAAATGCTTCCAGGTCTCTCGTGAGCAATAGTATTTAAACATTCCTAACAAACATGTCTCTAAGGCCCTCCCAAAATTACATCATTTTTGACACTTAGGTTTTCCCAGTATTCATATTGCATCATCTTAACACCTGGTCTGAGTTCTCAGGCCACAGACTGCATTATTTAGCAATCTAACACCTCCTCAGAAACTTACAACAATACAAGACATTTCACATGTATATGCTAACAGAAACTGGGGATGCACAAGCCAGTGTATTTCTTTGTGCCGGTCCCAAGCCCGGATAAATGGGGAGGGTTGTGTTAGGAAGGGCATCTGGCATAAAACTTTGCCAAAACATTTCATGCAGTCACCAAGAAAATGTTTTATACCGGATCGGTCGAGGCCCAGGTTAACAATGACCGCCGCCAGTACTGTTAGCCTACAGGGTGCTGGCGGAAATTGGGCTACTGTTGGCCGAAGGAGGAGAAAAGGCGGAAGACATGGCCGAAGGCAGGAGGATTGGAGAAAGGCTAGGACTGTGATAGTGAGGGTCGGAACTTTGAATGTTGGCAGTATGACTGGTATAGGGAGAGAGCTAGCTGATATGATGGACAGAAGGAAGGTTGGTATATTGTGTGTGCAAGAGACCAGATGGAAGGGTAGTAAGGCTAGGTGTATCGGAGGTGGGTTCAAATTGTTTTATCATGGTGTGGATGGGAGGAGAAATGGCGTAGGAGTTATTCTGAAGGAACAGTATGCTGAGAGTGTTTTGGAGGTGAAAACAGTGTCGGATAGAGTGATGTTTATGAAGCTGGAAATTGATGGTGTAATGATGAATGTTGTTAGTGCTTATGCTCCACAAGTTGGGTGTGCAATGGATGAGAAAGAAAAATTTTGGAGTGAATTGGATGAAGTGGTGATGACTGTACCCAAGGATGAGAGAGTGGTGATTGGAGCAGATTTCAATGGGCATGTTGGTGAAGGGAACAGAGAGGATGAGGAAGTGATGGGTAGGTATGATGTTAAACAAAGGAATGCAGAACGTCAGATGGTAGTGGATTTTGTGGAAAGGATGGACATGGCTGTGGTGAATACGTATTTTAACAAGAGGGAGGAGCATAGGGTGACATACAAGAGTGGAGGAAGATGCACACAGGTGGATTATATCTTATGTAGGAGGGCCAGTTTGAAGGAGATTGGAGACTGTAAAGTGGTGACCGGAGAAAGTGTCGTTAGGCAGGATAGGATAGTGGTTTGTAGGATGATGTTGGTTATCAAGAAGAGGAGGAGGAGTGTGAGGGCAGCACCAAGGATCAAGTGGTGGAAATTGAAAAAGGGTAATTGTGAGGTGGAGTTCAGAGATGAGTTAAGGCAGGCACTGGGTGGCAGTGAAGAGTTACCAAATAGCTGGGTAACTACAGCAGAGCTAGTAAGGGAGATGGCTAGAAAGGTGCTTGGTATCACATCTGGACAGAGGAAGGACGACAAGGAGACATGGTGGTGGAATGAGGAAGTACAGAAGAGTATACAGAGAAAGAGGTTGGCAAAGAAGAAGTGGGATTGTCAGAGAGATGCAGAAAGTAGACAGGAGTATAAGGAGATGAGGTGCATGGCAAAGACAGAGGTGGCGAAGGCTAAGGATAAGACATATGAAGAGTTGTATGAAAGGTTGGACACTAAGGAGGGAGAAAAGGACCTGTACCGATTGGCTAGACAGAAGGACCGAGCTAGGAAAGATGTGCAGCAGGTAAAGGTGATAAAGGATAATGAGGGAAATATACTCACAAGCCAGGAGAGTGTGTTGAGGAGATGGAAAGAGTACTTTGAGGGGTTGATGAATGAAGAGAATGAGAGGGAGAGAAGGTTGGATGATGTAGGGATAGTGAATCATGAAGTACAATGGATTAGCAAGGAGGAAGTAAGGATAGCTATGAAGAGAATGAAGAATGGAAAGGCTGTTGGCCCAGATGACATACCTGTGGAAGCATGGAGGTGTTTAGGTGAAATGGCAGTGGAGTTTTTAACCAGATTGTTTAATGAAATCTTGGAAAGTGAGAGGATGCCTGAGGAATGGAGAAAAAGTGTTTTGGTACCGATTTTTAAGAATAAGGGTGATGTGCAGAGCTGTAGTAACTACAGAGGGATAAAACTGATCAGTCACAGCATGAAGTTATGGGAAAGAGTAGTGGAGGCAAGGTTAAGAAGGGACATGATGATTAGTGATTAGCAGTATGGTTTCATGCCAGGAACGAGCACTACAGATGTGATCTTTGCTCTGAGAGTGTTGACGGAGAAGTACAGAGAATGTCAGAAGGAGTTGCATTGTGTTTTTGTAGACTTAGAGAAAGCATATGACAGGGTGCCTAGAGAGGAGTTGTGGTATTGTATGATGAAGTCAGGAGTGTCAGAAAAGTATGTAAGAGTGGTACAGGATATGTACAAGGGTAGTGTGACAGCGGTGAGGTCTGCAGTGGGAGTGACGGATGCGTTTAAGGTGGAGGTGGGGTTACATCAAGGATCAACTCTGAGCCCTTTCTTATTTGCAATGGTGATGGACAGGTTGACAGATGAGATCAGACAGGAGTCCCCGTGGACTATGATGTTTGCAGATGACATTGTGATCTGTAGTGAGAGTAGGGAACAGGTGGAGGAGACCCTGGAGAGATGGAGATATGCTCTAGAGAGAAGAGGAATGAAGGTCAGCAGGACTAAGACAGAATATATGTGTGTGAATGAGAGGGAGGATAGAGGAATGGTGAGGATGCAAGGAGTAGAGGTGGCGAAGGTGGATGAGTTTAAATACTTGGGGTCAATAGTTCAGAGTAACGGTGAGTGTGGAAGAGAGGTGAAGAAGAGAGTACAGGCAGGATGGAGTGGGTAGAGAAGAGTGTCAGGAGTGATTTGTGACAGACTAGTACCTGTAAGAGTGAAAGGGAAGGTCTACAAGAGGGTAATGAGACCAGCTATGTTATATGGGTTGGAGACAGTGGCATTGACAAAAAGGCAGGAGTTTGAGCTAGATGTGGCAGAATTAAAGATGTTAAGATTTGCACTGGGTGCAACGAGGGTGGACAGGATTAGGAATAAATATATTAGAGGGTCAGCCCAGGTTGGAAGGTTTGGAGACAAAGCCAGAGATGCAAGATTACGTTGGTTTGGACATGTGCTAAGGAGGGATGCAGAGTATATTGGGAAAAAGATGCTAAGGATGAAGCTGCCAGGTAACAGGAAAAGAGGAAGGCCTAAGATAAGGTTTATGGATGTGGTGAGAGAGGACATGCAGGTGGTTGGTGTGACAGAGTAAGATGCAGAGGGCAGGAAGAAATGGAAACAGGTGATCTGCTGTGGCGACTCCTAACGGGAACAGCCGAAAGAAGATGATGATGATGCTAACAGAAACGAAAGCAATAAAAGCACCTTCCACATCTAAATTCTAGTCATAAACTTTAGCCTTAAAACAATGGGCATGAAATCTTCATCCAGCCGCCCTCGGGCTGAATTCTAACATGAAAGGATACAACATGTTTCACTGGGCCAGTAGAGTGCAATGTTGTCACATATTTTGCAGTTCCACATTTCACATTGTTTTCTTACATTTAAAAACACAAGTCTGTATTTTACATTTATTTATACAGTTTATAGAATTATATATCAAATTCTGTTTGACTAGGCTGGCAGCCTTCACCCATCTCTCCCCATTCTTCACAGGCTAAAACAATGGCTCATGGATAAGTTGAACACAATGTATAGTTAATTTTTTGCAACATCTAAGAGGGGTCACTGGCAAAACTGTAACATTACACAACCTGTTAAATTAATTTAAGTACATGTGTTTTAATCATATATCTGTGGGGCTGGTTTCAGTTGACTAGCCACAGTCTTTTAAGTAACAGGTTAATCTCTTTCTTTGGGATTTAGAACTCAGTAGCTTTTTTTCTGCAATTTTTGTAAATTCATAACACACATAATGACTCAAGGGACAGCATTGCAAATAGAAGGAACTCTTTGTTATCACCACGAAAGAGCCAGGTGGGCCAAACTGGAAGAGCTATTAATTTGCTAGTCACATCTGCTTTTCATTAAGATCAAAAGTTCTGCTAGCACAACTTCTGGAGCCATGTTCCTGATTCACATGAAAAAAGCATGTTAGTCAGACATGCATCTAATTCACATGAAATGAAACATTAGTCATACATGCCCAATGATTCACACAAAATGATGCATTTGTTACACATGTTCCTGAGTCACATGAAATGAAACAACTTAGTCATACATGTGTCTAATTCACATGAAAGGAAGTATTAATTATACTGTCTCATATTCCTTGTGGCTCATGTCAGTAATTGGCAAGATATACAAGAAAATAATGGTGTGCAAAACATACATACATGCAATTGCATACACATGTATGCCCTTTAACATATAGGAAAATCTGCTTTATTAAATCATATTTTTAATTTGATATAGTTTAAGTAAAACTGATTTTACTGGTAGCTAACCACAAAGAAATCTGTTTTGAAAATAACTTAAAATATTGGCTCTAGGTGATTATCACAGTTGAAGTGACACCGTGACCCCACATACAAAAATAGGAAAAGGGGGTTGTGGATGGATAGATGAATGGATTGAAGTTAAAATGTAAAGGCAGTTTCAGTGGCAAAAATAATTTGATTTACTTAAAATTCCTCCCTCAAATGAGTGTTTTTTTTAAATTTCTGTTCGATATCTTACATATCAAGTAGTGACTCTGCAGGCAAGACTTACAGTAATTATTCCAACTTTGTACTAATTGTAGCGTGGGTAACACCTCAGTCACTGAATTTGGTAAAATAACAATCTATTAGTTCACTATGAGGAAATGATTCAGTAAAATAAGCATCCATTAGCTCATTATGAGGAAATGAAAGGTGCACAACAGAAAAGCACTGTATTTCAGTCATTTCTTTACTACACTGAATTCCGAAATGTACAGATGGCACTGGGTCTGGAAGAAAAAGAAAGGATTGCGGGATGCACAACATAGAGGATTATGATTGGGTCTTCAATCATAACAAGCTTATTATGTTCTGAAGACATCAGTGCCAAGAAATTCACCTTGAGAGTGAAGCTCAAGAGGTGAATCTTGGCATCCATGTCAGGAATAAATAATAATAGGTTATGATTGGAGACCTGATCATAATTCTTTGTAATGATTGCAACATTATCTTCTCCAGTGACTATTAGTTACAGAAAAAAAGTGCAAATTGTTTTGCCGGCATTGAAAGCCATAAAGCAATTAGTGAGTGCTGTCAGAAAGAGAGTCTAAAACAGTCTCTTATTTTACATACATTCACAGGTAAGTACTGGGCTAGCTGCCCTTGTAGGCCATTTTAAGCCTATCCAATTTCCTTTTTGTGCTTAAATTAAAGTATCACATTTCATTAGAGATTTGCCTTACCTCCTATCCCATGGTCAATAATTATATATTACCCCTAATGAGAATAATGGAGATCATACCCTAGATAATTTGAGGCGGTCCATGCATAGGCTAAAGCATTTAAGAGCTGCCCCTTTCCATTAGTTGTACAGGGGGCAGTCCTTGTATAAATGTTCTATTTTCAATCCATAGACTGCACTTGAATATGGACAGAGGGGAATCTGTTCCAGAGTAGCAGTATCCTCTATGAGATATACCTGTCCCTCCACACCATTTTGTTGACGTTGCAGAAGAGGTTTAGATCCTTAGACCAAATACGTCTGATGTGATTTAACTTGCTAATGTGCAGTAAATCCATCAGTAAAGGGTCAGAGGATGCCTTGTATACCAGACATGAAAAATTAAATGCAGATGTGCAGACGGTGAATGCTGCGTGCCTTGCAGAAAACCAAAGTCTGATCACTGCACAGAACTTTGCAGACTATTAACCTTTTCAGCAGTATATTATTAACTTTCATGTGCAGTATTAATAAAATAACTTTTCTATGCAACAGACATGTACAATACTGTACAGTTTACAGCTTTAATGTCTAAGGTAAAACTTTAAACAGTGTGAACGATGTTCTCCAGATATACAGCTCTAACAAGAAATCAGATCTAACCTTATACACTTTTAATGTCCTTTTTTATATCCTTTCTCATGCCACTCAGATCTTGTCCATGAGAACAGCCTGCTTGATGTTAACAGGTTTGGAATTTTTGTGATCTTATGCAGTCTGTTGATAAGTTACTTTGTGTTCTTTTTCAAGGTGAATTATGTGACAGTTTAATGAGTCATCCTTGCCTCCAACCCGATAGGGAGTTGTTCCTTCCTTGCAGGAATTAAGGAGTCATCCTTATCAGCATTTTCCCTTGTAGTTGTACCAGACACTGTTACATTCATGTTAAAAACAACTGGGTGCCTTTTTTTACTTGAATTTTAGCTAAGAACAGTTTAACCCTTTAATATATAATAGCAAACAGAAATGTGCATGCATCTAACTGCCTATATTTTCCTACATTTATTATAGCAAACAGAAGTGTATGTGTGTGTGTGTATGTATATATATATATATATATATATATATATATATATATATATATATATATATATATATATATATATATATATATATATATATATATATATAAACAGTTTTCCCTTTTTGTTTTAAACACAACACAGTCTACATCGGTATACATTTTTTTGGTCAAATTATAATTTTCATCATGGTTAAGAGTAGACACATTGGGAAACAAAACTTTTAGTTTTCTTTTGATAGAGCAAGTTAAAACACAATTTTATATTGTTAACAAAATGATAAAAATGCCCCACCAGTTATGAGCTGTATTTTGTAATTGCTGAATTAACTATTTGCTTTTAGTTATGACTTTATGTAATGATTTCAATGAGAATTTTACATTAAGTATTGACACTGTTTGTGGATTTTATTGCAAAGGTATTGCAGTCTTGTTTCTTGGAATAAACACATGTTAAGCTTTGATTTGTTACTATACATACAAATGAATTGAGGAGCAATTTCTGTGAACAGTTTAAACTTGACAGCAAAATTGTTTATTTACAGAGATTTACAAAGTGTTGTAGAAAACATGGTTTATATACTGAAGAATGCTGTTGACATATTAAACCATTTACTGTACAGCATATGCTTGCTTGTATAGAATGTTTTTGCATTTGTACATACATGGGCAGTACTGTACACTCAGTCCAATTTACATACTTATAACACAAAATTTGCATAAGACCGCAAAAACCAGGAACTCAAAAATAAAAAAGTGGCCCAGGCCCACTGGAAACAGCTAATAAATAATTTATTTTAAAGTACTCAACACACAAGCGCTTTTACCCTGGTACAATGCAAGGCTTTTTCAAGTGAAAATAAACAAACTCTGAAGTAATTCATTTAAATACCCTGGCTCATAAAAATGCGCCAAAATGTTTTAAAGCAATACATACCCCACATATTTAAAATGTGGACAAACCAACAGTGTCCACTGTTCCTAAAAAAATTCTGGATTTCTTTTTGTAATCCTTGAACAGGTTTTTATTGACCCTGGGGGGGGGGGTGATTGGGAAAATTGGTTATGCTGTAGGGAAACCTACTGACAAGTAAAACTGAATGCAACCTACCCTCCGGGTCTGAATGACCACATCTCTATTAAACCTTATTTGATCAAGAAAGCAGGGAAGTTGTAATTAAATACATATATTTTTTAACATTTTTTATCTTCCATTGTTTTGATGTTGTTGAAAGTTTCATTTTTTATTATTGTAATTAGAGAATGGTAACATTCACTGTTTGCAACATATGCATTATAGAATTTTTTTAAATAATTATTTATCAGCCGTTTCCAGTGGGCCTGGACCACTTTTTTATTTTTGATTTTTCTATTTACAAACTTAGTATTAAACTGAAACCTGCTAATTAAACATTACTGAAACATTAAAATTTATTTCTGGTATTTTTGTCTCACTACCACACATGTTGATGGTATCTTAATCACTTGATGACAATAAAAAGGCAAGACTGTCTTTCAATAATTACTGAATTATTAACACAGACCAGTATGTTTTTTCTTGTATCTTTATTTTAGTTCCTTCTGCAGTACTGTTTACACAGCCAGTGTAACATGCCCTTCCCCCTGTAGTATGCAGCATTTTATTGCAGTATTGTTTATTTGCTTTATGCTGTGAGAATTGAATGTATGCCTGCCCTCTGGCTGTTACCCAGACTATGACACTGGTTTAAGGAAAGTTTTTTTTTTTTTGCTGAATTTTTAACAGATTACACATTTGCTGTATTAGGTCACTAACAAACTGTGGACCATTGTCTGATTTGATAATTTTTGGCTATTCCCAATGACAAAAAATATTTTTATATAGCTTCTCCTGTTGCCTTTGCTGTCATAGTTTTAGTAGAAATTGCTTCTACCCATTTTGAAAAGGCATCCACTACTACTAGTAGGTATATATACCCTCCCTTTGTTGTTGGCAAGGGACCTGCATACAGGTTATTAATGATCTCATGCATGCACAACTGTGACTTTTTATTACAATTGCCAAATAGGGTCTCTGCTGACTTTCATGCTTTTTGCTTAGTGCTGCATGTGAACACTTAACAATTATGTTTTAGTAACAATGATGTTTAGAAAAACGCAAGCCACCTGGCCTGGCAATCAGTCTTGTTTTTGACCTTGTAAATTTTAGTACCAATAACATTTTATCTCCTCAACATTCCTTGTAACTACCCATCCTAGCCTAGGAAGATCTGTGCTCACATAAAACAAAATATCTTACTATTTTTCCTTCCTGGGCATTCCAGACTCTTTAGACCATAATACATCCCTTAATCCCTTCAGCACATTTTTTACCTTCAGTCATCTGTTAATACACTTGCAACTTTATATTAGAATGACATTACAATGTAATTGTAAAACACTTAGAACTATAATTAGTAGTTGTAATTTGCATAACTATGCATACATTTCAAATGTGGGTTTTATTTGTAGTATTATGTACTCAGTACAACTTTATATTAGTAGTATTACTTGTGTATACATCTTTTGCCAGGATCTCTGCTACTCCTGGGGCTATTATGCAATTACAAAATATTGTAAAAAAACAAAAGAGATATTGCCTTAACTAACACGTGTAAAACTAATGATATTTACATTATTTACATTTGCTGTTATGTGCCTTTTGCTCTTGTGCATTTTAAACAAGTGCACTTTAGGTGAAAAGAAAATACATCCATGTCAGTCTTGTGACCTCATGTTTTTACTGCTTTTAAGTATTCTCATTTGATTTTCATGCACTAGAACTGTTCTGTTATTTGAAATAGTGATTTTGAAATTATCTAACAGCTTAGCTGTGAGAGGCTGCCCTTGTGGATATGCCATTAGAATGGCTCTCATATGTCCTGCTTTACTGTTTAACTGGTAAGCATCTTGCTTTAAAGGGGCACTATCTCGTTTCTGAAATCAGCTGCTTGCCTGAGTACTTTGTTTACATTTTAGTGCTATGTAAGTCACATGTTCACATAGTGGCAGTATTTTCAGAGAAGCTAGTTAGCATATAGTAGGTCAGATTTCACAAACTTCAGTGGGGGAGGGTAGAAGTGGTAAGAGTTTACACTTTGTCCTTTTGTATTTTCCTTCCCCCACCCATAGGCTATTAGTTGAATGACTGGTTTAGACTCAGCCAGAGATGCTGTCTAGTCACACTCAGTTCTGCAGCCTTTGCAGCAGTGAAGTTACATCTTTAGCATGTGCTTGTTTTTTGTAACACTTAGTGGAATGATTATCCCAGCCTAGGCAATTGTATTTTCTTTTATTTGCTTTGGTTTCATGCTTGTTGCTACATGCTTTTTTCCTATCACTG
>NC_056736.1:362867960-362905435 GCF_019279795.1 Protopterus annectens
TGGCCCCCCCCCCCCCTTTGATTTTTAAATTGGCCAAAGGGGGTTAAATTTCCCAAAAGGTTTTTGGGATGACATCAGAAAAGGTGGGGTGGGCTTAAAAAAAAGGGTTATGGAAAAAAAAATTTTGAGGTGGTTAGTTTTGGAATTTTTTTTTGAAATTTGGCTTTTCCAAAATTCATTTTAAAAATTTTTTTTTTCCAAAAAAACCCACACACACACACACACACACACACACACACACACACACACACACACACACACACACACTTGCCAGATGCATAGGTTCATTGCTTCACAGGTGTGTAGTAGGTGAATGGGCCTGAAGGCTGTACAAGGCTAGGCAAAGGGAATACCTTGGCATCAGGCCACATGACAATGGTCTCCAGTGTGGCTCAGGGGTGTAGTCCCTGGAGTGGTCCCCTCAGGTGGGTATTGTATTCACCATCCACTCATCTGGGTTAGTGTTGTGGGTGGCCAGTGATGTGCACTACTTCCCATGTATGTGATCTATATTCCATAACATGGACAGTGTCTGGGTTGTGCACATGTCCCACATGCATGTTCTGTGACATGTGGAAGTGTACTTGAGGTCTCTGGGGCATGTTGTGTGTGGACAGATTGTTATATTCTGATGTGGCATTACTGACCTCATTTGGTGAGACCTGGCTATGGAACTGAGGTCGTGCTTGCACCTACATTGACAGCATGATACAGGTATTCAGTGGAGTTAGTGGCATCTGTCCATACACAGCATGTGTATAAGGCATGGTATTCCCTTTGTGGGCTACATTTGCAGACTATAAAGTTGTAGCAGGCGTCCAGTGAAGAACATAGCAAAAGGACCATTGTAAGCATTTATTTGCCTACTGTAGGGATGGAACAGGATGCCCTGTCCTTTTACTTGCTGGATAACACACATTCAGTCAGGATATGTAACACTTCACAGTACTTTCTGATGTCAGTGGCACTGTTGTGGTCATCAGGCATGTAGTCCACTGCAATCACACAGTGGTTACTATCTGTGAGGCAATATGCAGGGAACTATCAATATAGTGGTTGCTGCCTAGCCAAGTGTGTTTGTCTATGAGATGTGGGTGGAGAGTGTTCTCTGAGTAATACAAGGGTTGCCTATATTTTTCATCAATCCATAATGTCTCATGTAGGGCTATGGATTGTCTATACCAGTCTCTCTGGTGTTTGACATCTGTTGTCCTTGAAAGGTGGACATTGTGACATATACTAGGTCCTCAACATAATAATTTAGCAAAACCCACCCCACAATGCATCCTGTTATTACACAATCACAGCAACCTCCACACAGGATACTGATGACACACACACACACACACACACACACACACACACACACACACACATACACTTTCCAGTATGGAGATTCAAACCCCTACCTAGATATGTATTGTTATTACAGTGTACTGCATTTATTGCATGCACCACCGAGCTTATAGGATGGATGTTGTCCCAAGGTACTTCTAAGGTGAGGAACATCATCAGCCCTTGTAAATAATGGCATTGGGTGATGTAGTGGGTGAGATATCCCAAAAATAATTTTACCCTAAACACACATTTACATTTGCCAGTGGTGAGGTTCAAGCCTCTATCTAACAATCTTTACAGACCATTATGTTACACATTTACCACATGCAACTGACCTGACATGGTTTAGGGTTGGCAACAGGTACTTCTAAGGTGGATGATATCTTCAGGACTGCTAATGTCAGGCTCTGAGACGTGTACTGGGGCCAAAATGTTTGAGGTAGACACACAAACACTTAGCACAGATGAGATTCAAACCCATACTTGTGTAGGTACTGCTACTACATTGTTCTGCATTTATGGCACATGCCATGGAGCTTACATGTTGGAGAGTTCTCCACAGGTAGCTTTGAAGAAGACTAACATCAGCAGCAGTGCTAAAGGAGGGGTAAGAGGAGAGTAGCAAGTGTGAATGTCCATAATATCAGGTATCATCAAGGATACACACTCTCTCTCTCACACACACACACACACACACACACACACACACACACACACACACACACACACACACACACACACACACACACACACACACACACACACACACACACACACACACACACATACACACACAGTTTCACAGGTGCCATGTCTGCGATTAGAACACCTACCTAACTAGTATGGTACACTATAGCATTACACAGTTATCGCATGCGCCATGGAGACTATAGGGCTGGACCTTGCCCAAAGGGGTATTTCAAGGTGACTGACATCAGCAGGCTTGCTAAAGTAGGGCAATGGGAAGTGCAGTGTGTGTGAATGGGCCATAAACCATTCCTCTGGAAATGCACACACAACACTCAGTCACACACAACTTTACATCTGACAGGACTGGGTATACAAATGTTAGATGAATACTGATTTTGACTGTCATGTTACACAGTTATCACAAGCACCACAGACACTATAGTGCTGAGGGCTACCAGAAGCAATTGTCTACAGTGATTGTCATTGGCACATCATGTGATATTGGCCAATTGGATGTGTGGTGGGTGGGACAGGCCTCATGACGGAAATGTCTTTGTCACTGTCTGTCTCTCTCTTCCCCACATCTTTGTTTGTGTATGTTTGACCGATTATAGTGTGTTGGCCTTGGATATGTGTGAGTATTCCTATCGGTATTCTGACATCTGCGACTGACAGATATGTATAGTCCACTGTTGTTGTCAGACATGGGCTTCATTTCTCTAAGTGTGGGAGCATGCCCAGTATGGCCTTCTGTATTGAATGTGTGAATCCATTCCAGGTAGATTGTACTCCAGTGCAGGATTTTGTGTTCTACACCTACAGCTAGCAACCTGTTTCTGCAGGATATCTTTAGATAGGTTGACAGTATGGAGTCACAATGGGCAAAGGATAGTGGGATACTTTAACTATTGTGTCTGTGGTGCTTGTGTTACAAAGGTTGGTGTTAGGAGAGATATTCAGACATATGTACTGTTTTGCACTGTGATGTATTATCTCATCAAAGACTGAAAGATATACTTATTTGCTCACAGTTACTTCCTGGGAAATACAAGATGAATGACGCTGGGTCCAGTACTGTGGTCTGCAGCCTACATATTCTTGCACACTCATGTCATTCTGGAGGGGTAGCTGCAGGCACTTGCTGATGGGTCTATGTAAATGGTCCAGCACCTTGGTACTGTGGTGGCTGAGGATCCCCTGCTTGTACATCTATCGACATAACAGAATGGCCATATCCTGCTGTGGCCATACCTCTCAGCTGTACAGATTCACCCAGGTTACCCAGAGGCAGGGCTCGTGCATCTGGTCAGTTCCCCTTCAAGTTGTGGTTTACAAGCAGGTTTGTAGCCAACCATTACTAGGTTTGCAGGCAGGGGTAATATGGGCACACATCAGAGTTTCAGACTTCACACACTCCATGGCGTCCATGGTTCTACACCCCCCACTCTTTTATTCTATCCTCTTCCTAACATTCTGCGAGTGATGTCTGAGAAGTATCCCTATAGTCGTCCCTTCATCCCAGCAGTATTTAGGGGTTGGTCCACATTTCATGCAGTAGGACATGGTAGGCATGCTACTGGAATTTGTCGACATGGCCTTGCATTTGTGTTCTGTGGACTGAGTTATGTTGTTAGTTGGAGCCCCATAAGATAACATACATTGGCAGCATGGGTGAGGCACAGGCCTTGGACAGAGGACTGTACAGCATTTGGTAGTGATGCAGGCCATCTGTAGCAGGCCAGCACATTCTGTCACGCCTACATTCCCAGGCTGCGAGCCACTGGGTTCCCCTGGGTTGACAGGGTAAGTGTGTGAGGTGTTAATGGCAATAGTTCCTGTCCATATTAATCCGTTGTTCTGGATGCTGGCATGGTACTGCTTACAGCTAGGGACACACCTGCATGGGACACCTCTTCAGCATGCTGCATTCTGTGGGTATTCCCATACAGAAGTGGGGGTCATACTGTACTCATTCCCAACAGCAGGGATATGATGTTATGTGATAAACCTGTGTCTGATGGTGGGGTGAGCTGAGTGCATGTGTGATACGGAAGTTTCTTGCAGCTGACTCACAGGGACATTCACCTTTTGCTGCCTTGTGCGGGAACATTGGCAGTCTCTCATTACTTCATAACTGTGCCTTTTGTGGTCTGCCAGTGACTGGCCAGACTACATCAGTATTCCATACTACACAGACAACTAATGTGCTGCTAACCTGTGTATGTACAATTCCAAAGGTGTGTGCAGTTGACAGTTACATTTTATGTACTCTGTCTAGGGTACTTCCACATGTGTACTGTGTGTATGTCTGGGCCCACATTCACGGCATGTCTCTCTTTCAGATGGTGACAGATATTGACATCTGAACACTGAGTATGGATGACTGCTGAATTGGGTCTTGTTGGGATACATTGTGGTTGGCACTGCAGTTGTCAGATCATGGCCCTGTCATCGACAGCACTGGCCATAGGCCACTGAGACACAACCCTCCATGCCTACATGCTGACCACTTCCACACAATATACAACACATAACAACCTAACACACGGACCCCTGCATATTGTACACATGCATCAATTTATCCTGTACATTGGGCCAGTTCAGGTAATCTGTGCCCCACTGTTATGAAACCCACACATACATGCTACTGCATTTCTACACATGATTGTGGTGGTGGTGGTGGGGGGGCACACCTGACAACTGTAAACATTTGCTATGACTGTACTGGTATTTCAGGTACTCTGTTGGCTTCTATTCCATTTTGTATTCTGACCTATAATGCAGACTACAGGCATATAGGTAGAGTACAGATCTTAGGTTTTATTGACCTACATTTCAGTTTCAGACTTCTTACCCTTCAGAGCTAACATAAAACTGCCTGACCTGTTGTAGTCTGTCTGTGTAGGTCTGGAGGGGGGCTGTTCTCCATTGCCATCAATTGGAGGTCTTAGCACAGCCTTTCCTTGTGGTCATCTACACCTATCCTGCTGGCTGAGGCTGTTGTTGGGTATGTGAGCCTCCATGACATGCATGTGTGTGTCCTATGGATTCACATTTGGGCCACCACATGTCCTGCAGTGGGATTTGTCATCTTGTCTAGTACTGCCTACTTTGCTGACACCAGTATTTGTTATGGATTTCATGCTGCCCATGTGTGTCCACTATCTGTTGCCATCCCATTCAGCCACCCAATTCCCTTGCATGCTCACATCCATACCATAGATACAACTAGCAGAACATACTACTCCATTCAGCAACTGATAGGAAACGTGACTTACCTTGTGGCTGTGCCAGTAGTGAGGATGGTGCTGGATGGCTGACTATGTCAGGTGCACATTGTACACTCCCTATACATGGAAAAGCACAGGTAGTGTCATGTTTGGCATCCCTTTTACTGTATGTGCGAGTCAGAGAGAGGTGTAATTCCCTGGGTTCCTACCGTGTCAGTGTATGTGCTATGCATTGCCTCTTTGCCAAAGCCTGGACATACTGGGCATGCCTCCTTCTGCCTACATGGGCAGGCTCAGGTTGTTCCTCCTCCGTGTCACTCTGTGCCTGTGCTGGCCTTGGCAATGGTGGGGGGCTGTGTGGCCCTGCCCCATGGTGTTCCTGCTGCAGCTGTTTCCACAAGATCATATTGTGTAGCATGGCACATACAATGAATATTTGTGTACATGTAGCTGGAGAGTACTTCAAGGCTCCACCGGATATGTCCAGGCACCGGAATGCTGTATTATGATTCTGGTTTGTGCGTGTACCTCATTATGGAGTTCTTGTTCGGGTGTGTGTGCATTTCTGATGGTTGTCATCAGCCACGGCTCAAGTGCACAACCAGCATTCCCAAATAGGTGGCTATATAGGATGTCCCCAATGGCAAATCTGTGGTACAGCTGTGTCATATGCCAGATGTGGGAGTCATGATAGCTTCCAGGGCTGCCAGCACACACATTCATGATAATGCCCTGGGCATCGCACATGACTTGGCAGTTGATGGAAGGGAAGCCCTTGCGGTTTATGTAGACCCTACCCCGCTCACCAGGTGGTGCTTTGATGTGTATGTACGTGCAGTCTATAGCACCCACTACCTTAGGGTATTCTGCTATTTGGTGGAAGAGATGCATATTGCTGGTCAACACCTCACGGGTGTTAAGGAAATATATGTGCTCACCATGTGCTGACATGGCATCCAGGAACTGGTGGAGTACCCTGGATGTTGATGCCTTTGAGATCCCCATGATATCCCCAGTTGGCCTTTGGAAGGTACATTTGGCTAGTATTCTTAAGCCTACACATACCTTGGTATCCACTGGGATGGATTCCCTTCTGTTGGTTCTGTGTGTGAGGCGTGGCTGGCACAGTTCAACAATTTGCTGTAGGAGGTCCCTGTCCACCCTATAGTGCTCCACTATCTCCAGCTCATGTAGCCCCTGGTAGGTTACCCTGGGTCTGTACACTCTTCTCCTTCTCCTCACTGTGGGTTGGTCATCAGCATTCTCATCCTCGCCACCCTCAGCCTCTTCCATATATTGATGTATGAGAGTGACAGCAGGCCCTATCATTTTGTTAGTTTTGTCAGATAAAATTTCCCTGTCTGTGTACACCGGTGATGTGGAGTTTGTGGGAAAAAACAGAGTGAAAGGTGTTTGCATAGTTTATATTAGTGTGCTGGGCTGGGCTACTGCCTGTGTAATTGGCTGATTCTGATAAATTTCACCTGCCAGCTATGCTAGTTCTCCTTGATTGCCTTCCTACTACTGTTTTCCCTTCCCATTGCCTTCCCGTTTAAGCCCCAAAGAGCAGCGCGCATACCCAGTGCTGAGATGTGAACAGAGCTAACTCGGTTAGTAGCCGAATAAATTTCTGCAGGTTACACTATTCCTGCATGGATGCCTGCCTGCTTCCTGGATCACTAATTCACCTCATTTGCATGGTTTTCACCAGGAAATGGGCTAATTAGCATACAGGAGCTGTGTTTGTGCAGGAATAGTGTAGGAGCACTTGTGGACGTCCCGGGAGGTCGTTTCTGGATCACACGTCGACCATATTGCATGCAGTAGCTCTTGCATTTTTCCTGCACTCCATGCAGAGCTTGCTGAATCCTGGGGCTAGCCTTTTGCAGGCATTTAATATTAATCTGGTCATTAAAACTTGGGTATTGGTCTGTCCTTACTCATCATTGCCAATATAGCTATTTGATTTCCAAAGCATTATTAAAATCCCAACCTCTGAAATCAATGTCTGCATGATCTAATACAAAAAAGATAAATATTCAGAACACAGATCTAATTATCATTGTGATGGAGTAATGAAGTGTTATTGTCAGAGGTCTTATATCAGAGTTATACTTATCGATTCTCCATCTCAACTTTCTTTAGTTATTTTACTGACATTGAACTGTCTCTGGTTAAACTCTTAGCTATGCACACACACACACACACACACACACACACACACACACACACACACACACACACACACACACACACACACACATCACTCCTTGCAATCATGATAACATTAGGCACTGAATGCATTGTTCAGGTGGGCAAGCTCTAAGACATGACCTCTATCAATGGAGATGCATGCAAAACAAACAACCCAAGCTTAGGTTTGTGTATACTTGTCAGTAATGGTATGTGAAACTACTGCGATATCTCTTTCTAACAGGGATTTCAAATTACACACCCTTTTATTTGCAAACAAAGGGTTTTGTCTGACTGATTTGACCAGATTGTGAGTACATACTACTATTTTCCAATTTTCATAAATAATTAGAATTTTATTCTTCCTGTCTACAGAAGATATTTGAGATGACAGCCAGAAAAATGTGGATAACTATTTTTAAGTGTCTGCAATCTTCAGGAAAAGCCTGTTTTTTTTTTTTTTTTTTTTTTGAAAAAGCACATAAATGTTCATTTTCTCTATTTTGCTGTTAATTCCTGGGGAGAAATCAGGCCTGTCTTATCATGGCTTTTATTATTACACATCTGTTTGGATTGTTCAACATGTTTTATACTTAGAATTAGATTTGTATAAACAGTATTTTGTATTAATTTGATTTCAGTTCTTTACTTTTAAGTTGCATTCTTGCCTTATTTGTTATGCTAGACTGTTTTGTATGTTGTATGTGTTACACTTCTTCAATGCCTGTTTCTCACTGTATCTCTGTCTGGACTCAATGCTGTGCTTACTAATGTTTATTTCTCTCTCTCTCTCTCTCTCTCTCTCTCTCCTTCTATCTCTATTCTAGTGTCCCTAGCTATTAATTCACTTATCTATTATGCCATCTATCGATGTATCTGTCTTTCTCTCTATCTTTACAGCTATCGATCTATCTTTCTTTTTTATCTCATTTTTTACCTTTCAGTAAAAAAAAGAAGTTACATTTGTTCATACAATACATACATACGTACATACATACACAGATATACAGGTGCACACACTCACGCACACAAACACTACAATGGACTGTGCATTGCCTCGCTAAAGTATAGTTTGCATTTGCAGTCTCATTAGAACTTTAGACAGACTGTGTGCACATGCAGGTTAATGTTCTTTTTTATTAGCGGTATATAAATCTAAGCACTTCCAAAATGTGAGCCATAACTTATACAGTACATTTATTACGAATCACATTTCTGAAACAAAATGAAGAGGTTGAATTTTACTTTTTTTTTTGCCCCAGCCTATATTGATTACCCTTCATTCTTCTCATAGCTCCCACAAAATTCAAGTTGCTGAAAATAAAATATTCAAATTTGTTCTCTTAGCTAATCAAAATTGCCACCATTGTACAGTACTAGAGAAATCATACTGGCTTTCTGTTCCATCCTGATCCACATATTTAATGGGTTTCCTCAAATTCATATTTCTTGCTCTTGGTTATTGCCTACCCTTTAAAAGACTAATATAAATTAGGGATCAAAGATACTCTCCTAGAAGTACACAGCATAATGCATTCATACTTGTCAGGCCAAAATTTGAAATACCATTGGAGAAAAATGCCTTCTCAGGATTAGGACCTGGCTTGATTACGGACTGATTACCCTCCAATATAAAAAGGTGTAACACTTTGGGGACATCTGAGAGAATTTTTTTTCAGAATGAAAATAAGTGGACCTGCTTTCATGGCATTGGCTAGTCACAGCAGCTACCACATCCAGCATCTGGTATTATCAGTATTAACCACTTAGATATGCCTGGAAGGAAAGGTTCCCTCTTATGTAAATATCGGAAATATTGAATTAAATAAATAAATAGATCTTATGCATGTTATAGCAATACTTGTATTACTTGCTTAGAATGCCTTGAAAGAAATTTCCCTGTTATGTACATCTTGTACTAAATGTTTAAACAACTATATCTGTTATATCTGTAACACGATTGTTTGCACCTATTACTCCTGCAGAGTGTAATATGGAAGAGTTTCCTACAGATATTCTCTGTAAATATGTCGCACTCCAGTTCTCTGATTGTGTCTGTTGTACTATGTCACTATTACATGCCTTTGTTGACAGTATTTCACTATTGTACCTTTGTATCTAGGTCATAGCTGAAAAGTGTCGGTAAACCAGATCACTTTTCTGGTTATCAGATTGTAAGAAAATAAATAAATAAATAGAAATATTTATAGTAATGTGACATGCCATTTTCATAAACAGCCTAATGTCATGCTATAATGACTAACTGAGATGCAATTCAGTAAGTGCTGTGTCCAGGAATTGACAATAATTACAGGTACAGTAACTGCATAATATACTGTGACACTTAATAATTCCAGTTTTTATATATTGCCAACTCCATATGATTACTCTGTTTTAGTTTCTATGTCTTGGATGGCCCAATAACTCCACTGGTGGAGTTTCTATAGCATTACTTATTCTATCCTTTTGTCTTTTATCAAGTAATGGAATTAACTGTAGAACAAAGCTCTGCAGTGTAATCTGTCCATTAATTAGAACTTAACCTTTAAAGATGAAGTAACTGTAACCAAATGGGATACCACTGGTACTGTGTCAAATTCAGGGAAGTGTTTCACTTTAACACGTGGCTTCTGTAAGTAATACATTGCATCATATCTTGTAAGCAATATTGTTTTTCTTTCAGTGGACACTGTTTTTCATATGTTCAACATATTTACTTTAAATTGTTTTTAATCTTTTCTAATTTCTGTGCTTTTCATGGTGTTTCACTTTTTATAACTTTAAAATTACTTCATACTGTAACTTCATGACCATACTGTATGCATGTACTTTGTATGTTTGTATGCCTGCAACAGAACAGGGCATGTCATCATAATTTAGATTCCATTTTATGTCTATTTTGTTATTTTGTATGACTTTATCTATCTATCTATCTATCTATCTATCTATCTATCTATCTATCTATCTAGCTATCTATCTACCTATCTATCTATCCAACCATCTATCTATCTATCTAGCTAGCTAGCTAGCTATCTAGCTATCTATCTACCTATCTATCCAGCCATCTATCTATCTATCTATCTATCTATCTATCTATCTATCTATCTATCTATCTATCTATCTGTTTATTAACCAATGAGAAGTCTGGATGCAAATTTATCTTTTTCAGATATGACATTGGCCACAAGTTATACAAACTAAAGTAATAAATGAAAACATTAAACATAAATGCAAATTATAGCAGAAATACACTCATATTCTAAATTAGGCAGAACAAACATAATATATCATTGAAGGTAGCTGTGAAACACATAATAAAATTTAGGAATACAGTCATGATCTATATAACAACAGCAGTACAAAAATAGTTTCAACTTTCCCAATCCTTCATCTGAAGATGCCAAGCCTTCCAATGCCTGTCTGTCATGACTATACCATTAGCTATGTAACTTACTGGCAAGGAACTCTTGTAAATTACAGTTAAATTCTTACAGTACCAGCTCATCTTTGAAGAGGACCCCTATTGATGGGTTCCTTATAACAAATTACCATTCAGCATAATTTTCCAGATGTTTGTGCACTCAGGAATGAATGTTCACCAGGGATGATATATGCTCTGATGTCTTGGACTAATTACATAGGTGTTCTTGTCTCCCACATGTGCTGATTTGCCCCTTTGTCAGTGCCAACCTGCAACTATCAAGTAGAAAACTGAAGGTTTAGCACTCCTGTTGTTAACAAGTGGTATACAGTATGTCTATCTAGCAGCTAAGTCTGGCTGGAGAGACAATGCACATACAAGGGGATGGAAGAGGTACTTCCGACCCATTAAGGTGTGCCCTCTTCACAGATTAACTGATTTGCTGAGAATGTATTAGTTATATTTAAATTAGAGAACATATTTGATGTTTCCAGCAAGTCACAAATCCACCTGGGGATGTGGTATGAAAAAATAGACTAGGATCAACAAGCAAGCTGAATTCTGAGGAAATGCTTCTCAGAAGTCCTAAGTCCATGGTAGCAGACAAGGAAGGCTGCCTAGGAAAGGGGCATAGCAAGATGCACCAGATGCTGCCACTCTTAAAGGACAGCAGAGCAGACTGCAGCCAGGGACAGTGATTGGAATGGCTAATGGCACAGGCAACCCAGTTCCCAGGGTCAAAAGGAACCGTAGATCCCCTGCTCCCAGAGTTTAGAAGGTGAATAACCAGAACATCCAACCTTGAGCAAACTACCTCGGGGGGGGGGGGGGGCTAAGCCACTCCCTTACAGAAGACCATACTGCTCTTAGGAGTAAAGGGCATCCTTATCGAAGCTGGACTCTCCCCCACTAGGAACTGAAAGGATCTAAAAATCTAAAAAAAGAACTGAGGCTTACTTCTACAGAGAACAGTAAAAATAAAAGGGAGGGTATACATATCCTTTTGGCAGGTCCAAAAGAAGCAATGGGGAAAAACAGAATGGAGGGTATGTACCCTTTTGGCAGTTCTCAAAGAAGCAAAACTCTTTAAAGAGGGTTGCCATTTGCTAAAGAGATTCTTGTTTGTAGAGTTTCCATACCATATGGCTAAACAACTCCATTGCAGAATGACACATTCATCAAACAAGTTCAATGCCCTCAGAAGGGAAGAAAATGTATTAGTGTAACTGTTACAAAGACCATGATTAATCTAGTTTCTCAAAGCACTCTAAACTACAACAATATTAACTAAGCCTTGCTTGAATTCACTTCAAGACTGTAACTTGCATACGTTTTACAAACATGATCTTTCATTATAAACTCAACCTCATTTCTCTATAAAAATGTGGTTACTGCAACTGTCAAAATTAATGTCTGATACTTTGCACGTGTATTCTGCATTTCTGAAATGTTCAAACTATTTATAGTATATCAGCAACTGCATATTCTGCATTACCTCTACTGGTCTGTATACTGTAATTTTTTTTTCACCCAGGTGGTGCCAGTAATTGATCAATTTTGATCTGTGCACTATCTTGATGAATAAATAAATCAATGACTTTGCTTACTTGGGTATTGTGCTGATTGGTTTAGGTCATGGCTAAAATGGTCCTTAGACCAGCCCAGATTAAGAAAATTTAAATAAACAAAATACATCTTCTCAGTGAAAGGTCTGCTTAGACAGCTAGAGTAGTTTTCAGGTGTTTTCTCATCTCCAAAGAGAATACTTCCCCTGGAATTCCAAACTGATCAAACAGAACCCAAATATATGCTGGTGGGGACGTGAAAAACAATGGTTTTGAACACACATGGGAGAATTACCATGTAAACCTAAAGGGGTTCTTTATGCACTCAAAAAGTAAGATAACTTTCTCCTCTCATCAAAGGTTAAAGCCAAAGGTCAAAAACTATGTGATACAGCTAAAATTGAAATCTCCCAAGGGAATGACAAGGCCACCAAACTTCAACTTGAGACCAGCTGACCTGCCAGAAGAGGGGAGGATCAAGATCATTTAGGAAGTATACAGAATCAGTTACCAGCATGCTCAGTTTTGAACAAGCTAGCAAGGCTCCTTATTATGCTGTCACAGATGCAGGTTGTCGAATGCGTCTTTGTCGAACTGAAAAGTGCGAAAAGGCAAAATAGCGAAGTGGCTTTTCAGTGAATTCTTTCCCTGGGAAAGAATTTGCTTGCCCGCTTTCACTACTTTGCCATTTTTGGCACTGTAGTGCAATCTTGGAGTTAGTATATTTAAGTAGGGGGTGTGTGGGGGGTACAGCTCCCCACGTCGGGGTGTGTGGGGCAAAGCCCCCCACATTATACAATGTTTTAAATTTTTTTTTTCTACGGAACAGCGATTTTTTTCCCTTGGAAAAAAAATTCTGTTCTGAGGTTTCAACATTGCAAGCTTTCACTTACATGGGGTTGATTATGTGTCGTTCGCTTTTCTGAGTGTGCAATATAATAATATAGACCCTCTAACAATGATTACTCCTCCCTCAATGCAGACCATTGAGGTGTTCTTAATGACACTAGCTCCAGAATCTCAATCACAGAAATATAAGCCACAGCAGGAAATTGACTCTGAAGGTAATCACTTCCAGGCTGGAAGGTAAGGGCTTCTCACTAAAGGGTGGGTCAGCTTTAAACCCATCACAGGAAACCATAAGATAGACCCTCAGCCAAGTTAGGACAGAAACCATGAAAATAGATTGGCTGGCCTGCAGAGGTCAGCACAAGTCCGCAGACGTTGGAGCTAAGATGAAGCTATGCAAGATACCCTCACCCCAGCATGACTTAACAGCCTTACAGAAAATGGAAGGATTGTAGAAAGAAGGCTAGTTCCAAATTTAGTAGATACCTATGTAACCTAGCCTTCACCATATCTCAGAGGTCTGCAAGCTGCCAGGATGGTTAATCTAATCCATCTTGACTTTGCAGATCTGAAATGCAGGAAGCTGAGACACTCTGATTGAGGACATCCTACTGTCAGAGCCTATAATGTCCTTCTACACCCAAACAGACTGGCCAAGTGAGGTTAGTCCTCCAGAGAAAAAGGGTACCCAATATGGAGTGCAAAAACATCTGTGTAACTATCAGACTTTCAGAGCATGGAGGCAGGGGACACTCACAATCAGAACAAGCTTCCCTAAATCTACTGGTGCAGTAGAACTTATGGAATCCAATGGATGCCCTCTTCCTTAGGCAAGACAACTTGTAGTAAGCTTCTGTGAAGGGGTTTAACTCCACTCAACCTAAAGTCAATGGAAAATACCTAGAAAGGTTCTGGGTCTGAGGGCCATAGGCAGTCTACTAGGTACCTGGAGTGAACATAATTTACCCCTCAACTGTGGAATGTGAAGTACAAATGTTTAATGGACCACTCATTCCACAAAGGAGGCCCACAAAAAACATGGAATCAACAATTCTAGATTGAAGTAAGGGAGCACAGTCTCCTACCCAGCATACAATGGAGTCTGGGAATGATTCACAGTTTCCCTGGAGAAGCAGAAGAACAGATGCAAATGTAGGATGACATAAGAAGGAATCTTCTCTGCCAACATAGATAGGATGACTCCTCAATAAGAATTCTGAAAAGCTTTCCTTCAACCTCCCATAAAAACAGGGTGCCTGGTAGTCAAAGATTCTTGAAAAATGGGCATGTGGACCACAGCCAGGGACACGTTTGGCTAGCTTGGCACAATGCCTGTGATACCTACCAAACATATTACTCCTTTTGGAAGAATGCGAATCTAACTCATAAGAAAGATGACCCCCCCCCCAGGGATTTGCATGTCAGACATGAAGAATCCAATGATGACAAAAGACCCTGCTCAAACTGCCCAATCCCTTCAAAGTGTGCAGCCAGTAAAAGAATAAATACATCATCTCTCCAGGGGCAGACATGCATAGCCAAGCCATATATTGCAAGCACATAGCCATGCCTTCCATCCCCACCAAGGTATCCAGCAGAGATTTCAAAAAAAGACTAAGCGACCCAGTAGGGCAGTAGCCAAAGTAAAGATGAAATATTTTCTTAACCAAAACTCAGATTCTGACTGCAGCTAAGATTATGAGGTCTAAGAATCAGGACAGGTGAGGTGCATGACTAAGGACAATAACTCCTAATGTGCCAGAGAAGGAAACCTTTATGCCTTCCCCTGCTCATCTTAAGCCAGTCTATTTGCTAGCTGGGAGGGAATAGGGCACAGCTTAAGGAATGCGCAAGGACCACTGAGACCATGCGGAAGTTAGCCTCTGATAGGTTTGACAGTATATTATCCCAACTTGCCGGAAGTCAGTAAAACACATCAGCCCTCATGGAGGCAAGAGAAGCAGAGTGAGGATATCCCCAGACTACTGTGACACTATCAGCAAAGGTTGGCTTCACAGTAGGAATAATTAAGGAGGCCAACTAAGAGCTGAACAAGTTATCAATCTCACATCATCTGGATCCTCCTGTTCCAGGGCTAAGTATTGCTGCTGCACTGTGGGGAAGATCCTAATAAAAGAAACCTTGGTCTCAGCACCCTTATCCATATCTGGATTACTCTGGGGAGTACTTCAGAACTAGTGCTGAGACAAGCTGATAGACAAAGGTGGGTGACCCCCCCCCCCCATATATCCATCAGGATAGAAGCTTGAGGTGCATTTTTTCCCAATTTTCAAGTCTCTCTCACATAAATGAGACTCATACAGGACTAAACCTCCACTAACTCAGGATTATCCCTCTCTCTTAGAGACCTAGATGGATGCTGACAAAAAACACTTAATTCAAGAAAGTGATGCACCAACAAATCCTCAAAGCAAAACCTGAAGCAAAACTCTAACCTTCCTACTGGAATCAAGAGGAGCCCTCTAAGTTCTATGAAAAGTCTTTTTCCATTATTCTTCTCAAATTCAGAAGTGGCCAGGAAAATGCAATGGGAGTGTGAATCCAGAGCATTTTTACCATTGATAGCTGGGGCAGAAATCCAAACAGTGAGAAAACAAAAAAAAAACAGAGCAACTGAAGAATATGTTATATTGTTAATGCCTGAAGTCACAGCATGTGTTTTCATGATGCAGATAGATCCCTGATTTCTGATTGGTGAAAAGGACAAATACAGCTTTAGGATACATCAAGGAAGGTTCTAGTAGTTCCTTATTAATGTGGGAATGCAATCCTAACAGATAACTTGCAATGACAAGGGTATTGGTATACAAGGTCCCTTTGACTGATTTTGGAATGCAAAATATAATTTCGTTTCCAATTTTTTTCTACACATTTGTTCCAGATGTAGGTCAACCCTAATTGTCTGATGACAGCTGGGATGGGCATTTTATGTCCAGTTATAATGGGAAAAATTCCACAGTTCTGATTATTTACATCTACCAGTGAATTTTCTCCCCACAGTTGCTTTGTAAGAAAGAAACTTAAGCAGAAAATACAAGCAGTTAACTCAAAAGCAGATAAAACTTAAAAGCAGGTGAAATATAATTTTGTCATTGTGTTTTTTCTTCCTTTGCAGGGGTGTCTCAGTTCTGGCATTAGGCTATTTTTTTCTAATGGATTATCCTTAGGTCAGGTTCATCTTTGATATACATTCACTTTACATGCTCGAAATGCTAACATATCGAATTTTAGAATTTCGAGCCTGTAAAGTCGAATGGACAGAAACCGCAAACCCAGAAGTGTCGAATGGATTATGCTGAACCCACAGTACGGATAGCGCGTTAGGTAAGTGTGCTGTTTTTGAGGTTTTGGGGAGGGTTTGTGTGTGCTTGAGTGTGTTGGGGTGTTTGAGGTGTGGGTTAGGGTAGGTGTTGTGCAGTGTGAATGTGTTAGTGTAGGGAGTGCAGGTGTTTGTGTGGGGGGCTGTGGAATGCGTGATGCTGGGTTGTGTGTGGTTTGGAGTGTTGTACGACCTCGGTGTTATTATATATAAGCAGGGGGGTGTGGGGGCGTAGGGGGCTTGCCCTCCTGCATATACTAAGGGTAGGTGTGTGTATGTGTTTGGTTGTGTGTGTTATGTTTATTGTAGGGAAGTGTTGGGAGGTATGTACACTGGTGTATGTATGTGTTTGTTGTGTGTGATGTGTGTTTGATGGGAGTTTGTAGATTTGCGGTATTGTGTTTCGCATTTGTGTATTTCGGTGTTTAGGGGATTCTACTTTACAGTTTTGTGATGCTGAATTTCGATAATTTAGTATTTCGATAGTATAAAGTGAATATATATATATATATATATATATATATATATATATATATATATATATTTAGTTAGAGCCATGTCAAGTATTTGGCTTGGCCCAAAAGTCAAAATGTATGTCAAATGCATGTTATGACATATCATTGTATAATATAGCATAGATAATTGAACTGTGACAAATTTGTCTGACAGAAAAGGTTGTATTGACAACACCTGGTTTGTCTTAACTATGTCTATCAACTGCAGTTAACATCCATGATGAACTAGGCCTAAAACTTGAGCCTAACTCAAGCTATTTCAGGTTTGCTCATCTATATTATAGTCTCCTAAGGAGTATAATTTTCCAAACATTTACACTCATCTCTCCCTTTAAGATAATGCTGCAGACATTCTCATTATGTTTACAGGTCTGTTGCTTTTCTGATTTTCTCTGTTTAAGAATTCCAAGTGGAAACAAAAATAAATAAATAGAAATCAGTATGACATTTACTATTTCTCCTAGGCACATTGAAGAAGGGGCTGATGTCAGATGACCTCAGATTTCAGAAGTTTGTATGATGTGAAACACTGTACCCTAGTGGGGGACAGTGGCTAAAAAGTGACTGCCCTTCCTATCCTCTTTATTAACAGACTAAGCCCAATAGACACAAGTGCCTATGTTTGCAGTTAACTCAGGTACTCTCAGCATGAATAATGTCTCATTGTGTTACATACTTTGCAAGTAGTGATTCAGTTAATCAAACTCAGAACCACAAGGTGTAGCTCACCAACAATTCATGATTTTAATTCTCTGTGCTAAAGTTTCACTGTCATCCATTGCTTCCTCTCCATGGCACTGCAGTGCTATTCCTGTCTAGAGATCATGAGCATAAATTTGCAAACTTTATTTTGCAAACATTATAAACAGTATGACTATTTACCAAATTTGTGTGGCCCACATAACAACTGGTTAAATAATACAGCCTTACTGATAGTCATAACCAAATTAACCGAGAAGAGGCAGATCACATTTTGATAGCTCTGCTCTTGTTTGATTATTTTACAAGTAAGCAACCAAGTTATTATGATGCTAATAGGGTAGCGAGTGATTCAGCCAAAAGTCTAAATTCTAGTGGTGTTTTTATTATCTAATTTGTCACACTGATACAGGATAGTTGGACATCGAAGAAAGTAGAAATGAGTAGCTGAGATACTGGGTCTGGAAATATAGCAACACACCCAAGTTCTGTAGTGCACACAAACTTGGAAAACTTTATTTGACTTGATTTTGTCTGGGGACTTTAATGATTATGCCCTTTTTGCTTAAAGGAGTACTGCACCCTAGAGAATCAAGACTTCAGTTTTAATGATAAAAAGGTTTATAGTTCTAACTATTCTGGAAACCTCTCTCAGTTTGTAGGCAGCTGCAGTTTCATGACATTGTTTTAGAAATAGTGCTACTGGCAGGTTCTGTTATGACCAACTGACCTCATTGAAAATGCCTCTAGTGGCTGTAGTATAGTCAGCACTGTTAGATCATCCTGTCTTGCTCATTGCAGCCCAAGTAATTTCTGATTAGCCATATCATACATGTCGCTGCTTTCCCCTTAGAATGTAATCAAACTGCTGGAACATGTAGACCGTCACAGCTTATCTTGTGTCTTTTATAAAATATATATACACTGTTATTTTTGTTTATTAATCAGGTTTGTGAACTGACCCCTAAAACCCTTTTCATTTCTGTCCTAGGGCTTCAAGTTTAGTGTAGTCAGTCCACCAATATATGTAATTTATATATACCTATATCTATAGCTATATAGCCTATATATATATATATATATATATATATATATATATATATATCTATACACACACACACACACGCACACATATATATATATATATATATATATATATATATATATATATATATAGACATATGTACATGTGTGTGTATATCTATATCTATCTATCTATCTATCTATATAAATATACATACTTACCATAACTGCAGATATTCAAATAATTACTGACGCAGTTATACTCAGCTTTGCTCCAGCTATTGACAGTTTGGGCCCATTGAAGGTTCCCTTAAGCTTTGAAAGTTGGCTATGTGCTACAGCCTTGGCAGGATATAACCCATATAACAAAGGCTATTGCTCAGTGATCAAATGATGAATATACACACACACACACACACACACATATATATATATATATATATATATATATATATATATATATATACATTCTTGCCATGCTTGCTATCTACCAAAAAAGCAGTGGTCTGTGCCCTCACCTGCATCCCCGAAATCAAGACATATTTTATTTTTGGACTACTCTTCTCCTTGTTAGTTCCTCAGGTAAATCTTGAAACTTTTAGCTTTCACACTTTTTATTACCAAGCTCCAGATCTGTGGAACTTGCTATGTCGCTGGTTGCAAGAGTGTTCTACACTGGCTGGTTTTCGGTAGGCTTTAAAACTTATTTATTTGAACTGGCTTATAATGGTATGATTTGATAATGATTTGTCTTATGCTATTCTTGTTTAAATAATTTGTGTTTCATCTTATGTTAGTCTTCTTTTAATTATTTATTACTTATATGTTTTATTGTTATTTTACCACTGTTTTGTAAAAAGCACTTAAATGAATTTGAACTTCAACATGGCTGGAGGAAGGATGATCTACACCACTATGGAGGCCACAATGCCCTCCCCAGTTTAGGGATGCACACTTTCACGTGCTCATAATGTGGGCTATTATTGAAGCTGCTTAGTGACCAGACAGCTGCCCCTAGGACAGAGTCATGCAGCACTGTCCTTTCACTGAGGGACTGTGGTATTGTGCAGCCCTAGATTGGTAGTTCCATCTTTCCTGCCAGCTCTGTCAAGCACCCAAGGTGTTACTCATTTACAGGTCAGTTGAGCTCAAGTCAGGGATTTACCCCTCAATGCCTATGAATATAGTCGGGTTAATAGTGTTTGCACTTGTTGAGGCTCTCCTCTCTGTGAACTTATAGTTTGTTACAATGGACAACAGGGTCTTGTCCACATACTAATATTTTGTTTAACATGCATCATTGGTTTTTACTCACACAAACTACAGATAAATGCCACTCATTTATATTGCAAGATTTCACTGTAAATACGAGAAAAAAATATGCTGTGTAACTGGTGTTCCTACCAACCATGAACTCAACTCAACAATAAGCCCAGTTTACCAAGTACTATAGTTTGGATTGCAATAATGTTAGTATTGTAATTCTTGCTGCAGGATTTGTACTTCTTTTGGCAAATGTATAGGTATAGCTGATTGGGAAGACTTTTGATAGGTAGCAGGCATTGCTTAACAACAGTCTAAGGCACTCAGTTAACTCCACTGAATATGCAGAAACTTACACACCGAACTATACCAGCATGTAAACAGCTGCATGGATACATTTGTACCCTGTAGGAACACGCTCAAATATCAACAAGCTTTGCAATAAAATGGACTTGGAAATGGAATGGACAGAGCAAAGGTGCAGCGGTTGTGTTGTCATCTCACAGCAAGAGGTTCTCTGGTTTGATTTTTGGCTGGGGTTCCTTCTGGGCGGAGTCTGCATGTCCTCCTTGTGTTTGTGTGAGTTTGCTCTGGTGTCCTCCCACATTACAAAAACATGCATCTAGAGTATTTCTCCCTGGGCCTCTGCTGAAAATTGGCTTCATTCCAAGTCAGACTTTCCTGGAAAACAAATGTTAAATAAATAAAATAAAATTAAGAAAATTTTGACCAAAAGCAAGAAGATTAATTCATAGTATGATACACATCAATGAAATAAACAACTAAATCTGGAGCCTAATAAAATCTACCAAAGCCAAGTTTGAGGCTAAAATAGCCACCTAAGCCAAAGACAATCACAAGGCATTTTTACTTATGCTTGTAATCTACACTGTATCAATGCACTGAGCTAATTGTGAAAAATGTTATCTACGCTGCGGTTAAAGATACCATTAACCTACTAGCTGATAAATTCAGCTCATGCTTTACCTGTCTTTCCCCTCTGTCTATCCCACAGGATACACCTGAATGTGACTCACCTCCAGTATCACAGAAGACCAAAAAGCACTATCAAAAGCTAAAAATATTGCATCAGTGGGTCCTAACAATATGTCTGGATGCATCGTAAATAGCATAAAGCACAATTTACCCCCGCACATCAATACGTTTCAGCCACAGCCTCCATACAAATTTTATACCAATCAAATGGAGCACAGCTACAGTCATTCCCCTGCATAAAGAAAGACCTTCCACTGACAAAGTGTCAGAAAAATCTGTCTTAGTAATATGCTTAGTGCATTCAAGGTTTAAAAAGGGTTAACACATTTATTCTATTTTACACTGCATAAATCTGCACGAGCTGCTGAGACATTCCAATCATGTTATGTCATAAAAATATGTGCAGCTATGATCTGCTTATGCTTTGGAAATTAACAGGAAAGCATTTGATTTCTGCTAATGTCATGAAAATAATAATAGATGTTTCATTTCTACTAATGTCATGAGACTTAAACAAAGAGTTATTGCTTTTCTGCTTATGCTATGAGAAAATACACAGCTGCAGAAGCTATTGATAATGAAAACAAAGGCTGTTTGAAAATATAAAATGTAATCAGCATTTACTTGTACCTAAGCTAGAAATGTACCTTGAAATGTAACACATATATATTAGAACTGCACAATTGAAGAATAGAAAGTAGGCTAAAAATAAGCCCCCAAGGCCAGGTTGTTTTTCTCAAATGTTTTTTCATAAATCCAGTCATGTCAGCAGGAAATCCAAGTAACATTTTCTATGTAACACATAGTGAGTTTCAAATCTGAACATGTCAGCAGGAAATTTAGGTAACATTTTGTATAAAACAATACAGAAAGCTGTGTCTAACTACGTCAACTATAGAAAAGTAACATTTCATAGAACTGTATAAAAGAAGTATACTGCCTACTAGTAAATTGGACAAAATCGTGTATCCACATGTTTTGTCTCCTTGCTGCAAGTAATAAAAGGTGCCATACCTGAAACTTACGTGAATTGGTCTTTGAAGTTTTTTCCTTTGACAGATTGGTCCTTCGGACCGGAACCCTCACTTCACCTCGGATCAGACGGGCCAGGTGGTTGAAACCGTACGGGGAAGAAACCAAATCGGTTCTTCTTATTTGAAAAGCCCTCTGACTGAATTGTCATACAAAAGAGGCCAGCCACTTTCTGATCTGCGACTGAAGGACAGGTCTCCACGAACCAGGTGATCAATCACGTAGGCTCAGGTAAGGTGAATCTACTTTTTTCTGTTTTAGATCAGGGACTAGATTTGTATTGTTTTTGTCAAGACTGTATTTTTACAAGTCAGGGACAGAAAAGATTACTGTCTTGTCATAGATCAGGAGAAACAGAATAGGTAGGCAGTCATTCTGAAGAGACTATAACAAAATCCATGGTACCACGTTAAAAATAAGAGAAGTTACGTAATGATAAAAAAGGTAGAACAAAATGGGTAATAATTGCACAAAAAGACCCCAAAATCCATCGTTAACCGAAGATGCAAAATACATGCTGTCGCAGCGTGCTGATAATATTAAATATTATTCAAAATGGGTTAATAAGTACGGATTTGACGGAAAATTTGAAAAATCTTCGCTTATCAAACTTGTTAAACAGCTCAAAACCGATTACAAAGGTCGAGTAAAAAAGCAACGCCAATTAGGAATTCCTCAGGCACACAGGTGGATTGAGGAAGTAAACCGTAGGGAACAAAAGAACAACAATTCAAAAGAATGTTTTTAGATAAGGAGGACAATAACTTAGTAATAGCATCGGCCCCTCCGCCTCCCTTACCAGAATATCAAGCAAGTGAACAAGTTAGTCCACCCCCACGATATCCTGTTGTCACTGAAAATATAGACATTGCAAAAGTAAAACCATTTATTAGAGATCCCATCGGGACCAGGTCTCGAACACAGGCAGGTAACTCAAATGAAGGCATTGAGTTATATCAAACGGTTAAAAATTCATGATCTATGAGTGAAGAAGAAATATGCCCACTTATAGAAGTACCTAATCCTCAGGCAGGACAAGACGGTCAGGACCCAACTATTTTAGTGTATAGACCCTGGACTCAGGAAGATATCCGGAAAGCCACTGAGGGAATTCCCCATCCAAAAGTTAATTTTAGAAAGTTCTCAGAAGATTTACAAGGAATGAGGCTGAGTTATAACTTAAATGGAGAAGAGGTAGAAAAAGTAGCTAGACAAATTGTGGGGCCAGATTGGCACATGATTAGTGGCAATTGGAATCCCCATGGTGCTGCACATAGACCCCTCCCACATAGCAGCGCAGAATTAGACAACAGAGTAAAAGGTCTTACAGACCGCATCTCTGAAAAATGGAAGCCTAGGGCAGACTGGACTTGCATTAATCAATGCGTCCAACAAGAAGGTGAAACTATTGACCGGTATTATGCCAGATTATTAGAATGTTTTAATAACCACTGTGGAATGCAGGTTCCTGAACATTAGACACAAGATTCCCCATATGAACAGCAGTTAAAGAATGCATTTTTAAAAGGCAGTATTGCACCCATAAGCAGTTTTATTACAAAACACATGGTAGATCATCGTACAAGCAGGTTACAGTCATTACTTGAATATGCTAGGCATGCCGAAAGGCATTTCAATAGCAAAAAGAAGAAGAAAGCTCAAGTATTTTCTGTAGAAGATGGAGCAGAAGTTTATGTAGTACAGTCCGGGAAAAAGGGCAAGAAAAATGCACAGGGAAACAAACAATCTGATCAACGATCAGAGGACTTTGAAGGGCAAAAGAAAAGGGGTGAATGTTTTAAATACGGTAAAAAGGGACACTTGGCAAGGGATTGCAGGAAAAACAAGAAGGCAACCACAGAAGACAAGGAGGGTGAGGACTGACTATATGGTAGTCAGGAATCACTAGAAGGGGATAGTGGAGAAAGGACAAATGAAAATGTGATAGAGGGAGTAGAGGATGTGACAGAAGAGATAGAGGAAGTGCAGGAAGTTACTGACAATGAAGAAAATTATATATTAGACCTAGCTTTATTGAGCCTGGAGCTCTATTTAGCAGACACGAAACCAGAAATTGCACTCTTGGTAGAAGGGAGGGAGGTTAAATTCTTGTGTGACTCAGGGGCATCACGAACCCTGATACATCCCTCCAAACTGCCAGAAAACTCAGAGTCACCTGATTACATACTGGTAAAAGCAGCTAATGGACAGCTGTATCGGGAGCCCCTCTCCTGTAATATTGCAATAACTGATCCTGTTTCAGGATTGACTCAGAAAAGCAAAATTGTTGTTTCTGCAAAATGTCCAGTAAACCTCTTGGGCAGAGACCTTATGCAGCTATTTGGTATAGCAGTAGTCCCAACCATGCAGGGTATGGAAGCACAGCGACAAATTAATACCTTTGCAGTGCAATCGGAGGGTGAAATGTTTTATTGGTACAGCCAGGACTTGGTTACGACTGGTCCAGGGACTGTGACCGAAGAATTAATAAATGTAGCCATCAGCAAGTTCCCCTCCCTTGACACTGATAAACAACACCTGTTGCACTGTACCCTGTATTATTGTAACACACCAGGACCTGATAAGGAATATGAGCAAGAATTGTTTAAAAATCATGCAAACAGATTGATATTACGTAATCTGTACTGGGACACAGAAGGGAACAGTGTAGCCAGCTGTTCATTTCCCCAGGAGTTCTTTGCACTCTATAAATCTAATCGATTGCCACATGTTAGCTTAACCAAGGACAAAAATATAGAATGGACAGACCTAGGAGAAAAAATCACGAGATGGGAGAAACAGACAGAATTAGAATTGTCAGAACAGGGAATACAAATACAGAAGTTGAATTGGATAACTCAGACCCACCCAGCAGTACACTTGCAGTCTAGCAAGGACAGCTGATTAGCACTCCTATTGAAGGAGAAAGAGAATGCCTTACAGAATATACCAGAAACTCTCTGGTCAACAGGGAAGTCAGATGTAGGACTTATTCGTACAGCGGGACGAGTTACTATCATGCCAAAGTCAGCATTTAGACCACAAAAAAGACAGTATCCCTTAAGAAAAGATGCAGAGGCAGGAATCAAACCTATCATAGCAGCTTTACTTAAGGAAGCGGTGCTGGTAGAATCTCCCGATTCACCATGTAACACACCCTTATTTCCTGTTAAAAAAGCAAATGGGGAATGGCATATGGTCCAAGATTTACAAGCTGTAAATGATGCAGTAATACCAAGGGCACCTACAGTGCTAGACCCACACACACTGTTGAATGATTTAAAACCTCAACAGAAATATTTTTCTGTGGTAGATATCAGCAATGCATTCTTTTCAATACCGATACACCCTGACAGACAGTATTGGTTTGCATTCACATTTCAGGGGAAAAGGCATACATATACGTGACTACCACAGGGATATTGTGAAAGTCCAACAATATTCTCACATGAAATGGCAAGCAACTTGGTGGGATTTACCCCACCAAGAGGCAGTCAGATTTTACTTTATGTTGATGACATCTTGCTGGCGGCCCCCACCCAGCAAGATTGTAAAGAAGATACCATAGCGCTATTACAATTCTTAGCCGCTGAAGGACGTAAGGTAAATAAAAATAAACTGCAGCTTTGGGAAAAAACAAGTCAAATACCTAGGATATGTAATATCCAAGGAAAGTAGAACATTAGATGAGGACAGAAAAGTAGCAATTTTGCAAGCACCAAAACCCACTACCAAAAAGGAAATGATGTCCTTCCTGGTTACAACTAATTTTTGCTGGAGCTGGATTCCAAACTATGCCTTGGAATCTGCACCTCTAACTGACCTGATATATAAAAAGCCTATGGCAGCACAGGATTTGTTACAATGGACACCGGAGGCAGAATCTGCTTTCTGCAAACTGAAACAGTTAATAGCGTCCTCATTAGTTCTGGGATTACCAAACTACCATAAACGTTTTTTCCAAACTGTAGATTGTAAGCAAGGTTATATGACATCAGTGTTAACACAACAGCATGGGGACAAGCAACGCCCCATTGTTTACTATTCATCACAACTAGACCCAGTGGCACAGTCCTTTCCCCACTGTGTACAAGCAATAGTTGCAGCTGCAATGGCAGTACAGGCTTCGGCCTCAGTAGTTTTATTCCACCCTCTCACTCTGAGAGTGCCTCATGCAGTCGCGATTATTTTACTGCAAGAGAAGGTAGCATATCTTTCCCCTGCTAGGCATCTTTCCTATATGACTATATTGTTGAGCCAACCTCACATGACAATTGAATGATGCATGACTTTGAACCCTTCTACCTTGCTCCCAACCCCTGCAGATGGCACACCACACCGCTGCCTGCAGGTAATTGAGCAAAAGGCACTACCTAGAAAAGATCTCACGGATGTCCCCTTGAATGATGCTGAGGTGACATACTATGTGGATGGTTCGTGCAAAAGGGGTCCTGCAGGACAGAACCTAGTAGGATATGCAGTAGTTTCTGACACTGAGATTATAGAAGCAAAACCTTTACCAGACAACTTATCTGCACAGGCAGCAGAATTGATTGCCTTGACACAAGCATGTACCTTAGTAAAGGGTAAAAGTGTAAACATTTTTACTGACAGTCAGTACGCTTTTTCTACTGTACATGTTTTTGCACAACAGTGGAAAAACCGAGGAATGATAACATTTACTGGAAAACCTATCAGTCATGCACAGTTTATTTTAGATCTTTTAGAATCTATTCAGTTACCTCAGAAAGTAGCTATTTGTAAATGCACAGCTCATACCAAGCAACAAGATAGAATTTCAAAAGGTAATGTGAGAGCTGATACAGCTGCAAAACAAGCAGATTCAGAAGTATTTCTTTTAAACGAGGAACTACAACCCACTGAGATTTTAGACTTAGAAATGTTAAAGACAATGCAGACACTCACTAGGCAAGCTGAAAAACAAAGATGGGTAAAATGAGGAGCAATTCTCAAAAAGGGGCTGTACATCTCTAAAGAAGGGAAACCGATGCTACCATCTAATTTGTTTAGATATGCAGCTTTATTGAGCCATGGGCAATGCCATGTCTCAACAGGGGGGATGGTACAGCTGGTGAACCGAGTGTTCACAACATATGGATTTACAAACTACTCTAAAAAATTTAGTTTGATGTGCCAAATTTGTAACAAACATTATGCACAAAGCCCAAGCAAGGGAGTTTCCCTACACCACCATATCCGTTTCACACTATCTGTATGGATTTCATAGAATTGAACAAATGTGAAAATAAGAAGTATTGTCTTGTCATTGTAGATATCTTTTCCAGATGGGTGGAAGCCTTTCCAACCAAAAATCCAGACTCAGCCACAGTAGCAAAAGTTCTTGTCAAAGAAATCATCCCTAGATTCGGCATTCCGGAAAGGATCTACAGTGACAATGGTACACACTTTGTAAACCAAACCATACAGCAGTTAAGTAAGCATTTTGGTATTTCTTTAAAAAATCATTGTGCATACCATCCGCAATCTGCAGGGCTAGTTGAGAGGCATAATGGAATATTAAGGAATAAATTAAGAAAGTTAATAGCAGAAACAGGAAAGAATTGGGTGTATTGTCTGCCCTTGGCACTGTTGAGCATGAGAACTGTTCTGACTGCAAAAGGATTGACTCCTTTTGAAAAACTGTTTGGAAGGGCTTATTATACACCCCAGTGGAAACTTCTCATGCCCGCAGACTAGGAAGCTGACTATACACTTGCTGAATATATGAGAAATTTGTTGAATTCTAAACATCTGTTGCAGTCAAATTCTGTTTCAGATAAAGAGAAAACCGAGACATCGGAAGTGGCAGTGATCCCTGGGGACTGGATTTGGGTGAAAATCATTAAAAAGAAAAATTGGACGTCATCAAAGTGGGAAGGTCCATACCAGGTGCTTCTTTCGACACCCACTGCAGTCAAAATCGCAGAGCAAGCCTCGTGGATCCACCTGACGCACTGCAAACTAATTAAGAACTTGGAACTGGACAAAAATCTTACCTCTCCATCAGGGCCCTCAGCACAAAGTCTGGCTACAAAGGGGGGTCAGATCAATAGGACTGATCCGTCTTAACCCCAGTGAAGAAACCATCGGTACTGAAGGTCCTATTACAGCAGAGAGTAAGATCACATGTCAAAAGCAAAAATGATAGAATCCAGAAAAATCCAAATAAAACTACTCGGAAGAGTCGGAGAAAACAGGAATGCAGAACAACCATTTCCTCAGAAGTATTGCATAATCATCCTATTAACTGTACTAGTGACAATAATCTTTTTGTTATGGCCATTCCTTTTCCCCGCCACACAAACTGAACTGAATAAACATGGAGAGTTGCACGTGGTGTGACACCCAAACTTCAACACTTACCAGGCAATCAAATATGTGTATGCTGAGACCTTCAATGTTTCGAATTGCTGGATTTGCACAGCTTTGCCAACAGCATACGCGGGGTTACTGTTAACTTCAGTCCCCCTAGGAGTCAACGAGACCTGGGAAAACCTGATTCATGCTACATCAAGTATTACATCACAAGATAAAATAGCATTGCACTTGTCTGTTCAACAAAAGGGAACTGTGTGTTTTTACAAGAATGATACGGTTCAGGTGGGTTGGAGCAATTGCAATGTGACTGTTCCTTATAGATGATACACTAAATCTGATAATACCAGATCTTATTGCAATACAAACTATGATTCATTTTTTGAATTGATGCACAAAACAATTGAGGAAGTAAAACATGATTCTGTTCTCTACAAACAACTGTCTATAATTGACAGAAAAATGTTTCATGCAGGACAAGTGTATGTTCATTGTAAAGTTACTACCAAAGTAGAGGACTGTTATTTTGTATGTTGTAGGAAAGCATACAAGTGGTTACCTGAGAATTGGTCAGGCAGTTGTTTTTTGGGCTACCTGGTTCCGGCCATACGACACACAGCAGCTTTGCCTCAAGGGAAAATTCGGAATGTTCGAGAAATCATCAAGAAACCTGTAAATCCAGTGGGGCAAATCAATGCACGCTGGAAAAACCAACATGCTGTGGGTGATGGACTGACACACATGGACTTGAGTGATACTGTTATAGCGTGGGCAGGCATATTACCAGCATATGGAGCAACAAAATCAATCGGAGCTGAGAAAACTATCTAAACTTCTCGAAGTAATGAGTAATGCGACCTTTTCCACCCTAGAATTGGTAACTGACGAACTGAATGCCATGAGAACTGTAGTGATTCAAAACCGCATGGCTCTTGACTTCACCCTAGCGGTGAGAGGAGGTACTTGCGCTTTAATCCAGGAGGAGTGCTGTTCATATATTCCTAACCACAAACACGAGATAGACAATCACCTTGAGGTAATTCAGCAGGTGTTGGCTATGACCAAACCAGGACCAAATCAATTAACAGACTTTTTCCAGAGATTGTTTGGGGGGTGGGGCAGTATCCTAATGAACATCCTGATTGCCATCTGTGTAGGAATGATCCTACTGGTGGTATGTGTTTGCTGCTGCATCCCCTGCATGAAAAGACTGATTAAAGACTTTATAGACATGTCAATTTCAGAAACCTTATACCAAGGTGCTGAACTTGAAGAATTATTGAAAAATTGAAAATGCTTTCATAAGTTTAAACTGAATGACTCTCTTAACTGCAAATCCTGAGTAGGAAGAGGTTAGGGGGAGAAAAACTGTTTATGCTTATTTTGAAAGTAGAATAAAAGTATTAAAAGGGGGGAAATGTCAGAAAAATATGTATTAGTAATATGCTTAGTGCATTCAAGGTTTAAAAAGGGTTAACACATTTATTCTATTTCACACTGCATAAATCTGCATGAGCTGCTGAGACATTCCAATCCTGTTATGTCATAAAAATATGTGCAGCTATGATCTGCTTATGCTTTGGAAATTAACAGGAAAGCATTTGACTTCTGCTAATGTCATGAAAATAATAACAGATGTTTCATTTCTACTAATGTCATGAGACTTAAACAAAGAGTTATTGATTTTCTGCTTATGCTATGAGAAAATACACAGCTGCAGAAGCTATTGATAATGAAAACAAAGGCTGTTTGAAAATATAAAATGTAATCGGCATTTACTTGTACCTAAGCTAGAAATGTACCTTGAAATGTAACACATATATATTAGAACTGCACAACTGAAGAATAGAAAGTTTGTAGTAGGCTAAAAATAAGCCCCCAAGGCCAGGTTGGTTTTCTCAAATGTTTTTCATAAATCCAGTCATGTCAGCAGGAAATCCAAGTAACATTTTCTATGTAACACATAGTGAGTTTCAAATATGAACATGTCAGCAGGAAATCTAGGTAACATTTTCTATAGAACAATACAGAAAGCTGTGTCTAACTACATCAGCTATAGAAAAGTAACATTTCATAGAACTGTATAAAAGAAGCATACTGCCTACTAGTAAATTGGACAAAATCGTGTATCCACATGTTTTGTCTCCTTGCTGCAAGTAATAAAAGGTGCCATACCTGAAACTTACGTGAATTGGTCTTTGAAGTTTTTTCCTTTGACACAAAGGCGATTAGAGAGTCATAAGCTTGACCAGCCTCATATGCAAAGCCATGGAAAAACGTATCATGGAACATAGGGAACCTCCAAACACTGAACCTGTTTCAGTTTGGATTCATCAAGGGCAGGTCATGCTTGCTCAACCTGTTGGATTTCTTTGAAAAAGTCAGCAAAGCATTGGTTGAAGATAAAATGATAAATACCACATGCTTCAACCAGGCCAAGGTTTTTGACACAACCCCCCACTTGGGTATAGTATAAATGTTAAATTAACTGGAAATAAATCTGTATGTCACCTGTTGGAGTGTCAGCTGGCTCACAGATAGAATGCAGAAGATCAACAAGTGGAAACTACCTCTACCAAGAGACCAGTCACCAGTGGAGTTCCCCAGGGTTTGGTACCAGGGCCTCTACTGTTTGGCATCTACTTCTCTTATGTGAAAATCAATAGCAAAGGACTCTGAATGACTACTTTTGCAGATAACTGCATGCTAGGCACAGTTATTGAATTCCAAAATGACTTAGCCATCCTGCAGGAGAGTTTGTCCCAAACAAATAGTGATGTCAGAATCATGGACTGAAACTAAATGCCAAAGAATCTATTATTATAGGTTCATAGGTTCATAGGTTCATACTAGGCTATCTGCCCTGGGGCAATTATAAGCCTAGCCCGATTCTGTATGGCTTACGCCACCCCTTGATTTGAGTATACTGTGCCCTTTTTAAGGTTTAGTTTACTGTGCCTCTGTCTAATAGTGACACGGGAGTAATACCTGGGACAAACCTACGATCCCCCATCCACTTATCGAGATTCTTCTTGAAGAGATTCAGTGAGGTGCTCTGCCTCACATGAACTGGAATTCTATTCCAGAGCGAAGGGAGCCTCTGGGTTATGAACCTGTCCCTCCAGCAAGTTCTATTTATTTCTGTGCTGAGGTTCAAGTCCCTTGAGCGTGTGGCTCTAAGGGATTTAGATTTACTGAGGTGGAGCATGTCCATTAATTCTGGATTTGACATAGCTTTGTATGTCCGGCATAGATCGCCTTGAAGTAGGCGGTATGCAACTGAGTAGAGCTGGAGTTTTTTTAACCGAGCAGCATATGGCATCTGTTTGAGACCCTTGATCCTCTTGGTGAGATACTTTTGGGGTCTTTCTAATTGCTGCAGATGTCGGGTAAGGTACATCCCAAAAGGGGCATTGTATTCTATGATGGGCCTGATGAGGGATGAATAAAGGGGCACAATTACCTCTCTTGATCTAGATGTGAAACCCTTCGTGATGAGGTGGGCTATGTAGAAGGTCTTTCTAACCACTTTGGCAATGTGGTTTTCAAAGGAGAGATTGCTATCAACTTGGGTCCCCAGGTCCCCAATAACTTTCTCTGTACTTAATGGGTTTCCGCCTATGTGGCAATTTGTGGGCACATTGTTTTTGCCAAAGGGTATGACTATACATTTTTTGGCATTTAGCTTTAAACCATGGCGCTGGCACCAGTTATCTGTCTCTGTGAGACCTTTTTGAAGGATGTTTGTGTCAGCTGGAGAGTTGATTATGGCACCCAGTTTGCAGTCATCTGTGAACTTGGTGAGCCATAGTCCTCCCACGTTTGCCTTTACCTCAGAAAAGTATATACCGAACAAGAGTGGTCCCAGGACAGAACCCGGTGGGATGCCACTTGTGACCGGTTTCGAGTCTGACATGGCTCCAGCAACTCTCACTCTGTGGGTTCTGTCTTTGAGCCAGTTTGCGACCCATCTTGTGACATAGGGATTTATATTTAAGCTGGATAGCTTATCTATGATACCCGGAGTGGGGTATTGTGTCAAATGCCTTTGCAAGGTCCAGATAGGCTGTGTGGACTACCTTCCCTTCATCTATGGCTTTGGTGACTGTTTCAAAGAAGTCAACCAGGTTCAAAAGGCAGGATCTGCCCTTGACAAAGCCGAACTGGGTAGGATCTAGTGTCTGTAGGTCCCCAATGTCTTTGTTTATGAGCTCCATGATGATCCTCTCCATAGCCTTGCAGACTAAGCTAGTCAGGCTTATGGGGCGATAGTTTCCAGGGTCCGTAGAGGCTCCACCTTTGTGGAGTGGGACCACTGTTGCTACGCCATTCTGTGGGCACATATCCTGTAGTGAGGCTGAGATTGTATAGCTGTTTTATTTGAGGGATTAGTTCCTCTTGCAGTTCATGTAGGACGCAACCTGGGACGCCATCTGGTCCCATGGAAGCAGTGTTTTTTGCTTTGGAGAGGGCAGCCTTCACCTGAGCATCTGAGATGTTTGGGAGGCAGCCCTCTGCCGGGATAGATACTTGCTCTTTTGGGGGTGGAGAAGTTTGCACTGAACCTGTCTGCCAGGATATTGGCGATGTCTGTGGGTTCAGTGTATTTTGTCATTTAGAATCAACTCAGAACAAGTCTGGGAGTTGCATCCCAGGTTTCTAACATAACTGAAAAAAGCCTTATGATTGTCTTTGATGTCCTGTGCAATTTTTCTCTCGAAGCTGGCCTTGGAGGATTTTATGAGGGATCGTAATTTTTTGCTAGTACTGATCAGAGATGCCTTCCCTATTAGGGATTTTGCTCTATCATGTAGTAGCTTCCTCCTTCTGTTGTACAGTTTATTTATGGCAGGGGTCCACCAGACTGGACGCCTGCCTTTGGATGATTGGGTCTTGGTTTTGTTTGGGATAGCATGATCCATGCATTCCTGGAGATGTCCGTAGAATGCATTTATATAGGATTCTGCAGTTTGGGCTGTAATTTCCACTGGCCCTGGGGCCTTGAAGGATTCCACTTCAGTTTTGAGAAGTGAGAAGTTCGCTTTTGAGAAGTTTTCACTGTGGTTTTCTGGGCTGGGGTGGGGTCGGGATGTGGACATCCAGTGAAATTAATTTATGGTCTGATCTTACCAATGAGGGATATACTTCTGGTGTGGAGCATAGAGTCCCCATGTTGGTAATGATCAGGTCTAGTATGTTGTCTCCTCTTGTGGGAGTGGTGACTAGCTGTTCCATAGCATTTGAGTTTATAATTTCCAGGAATCTTTGGACTAAGGTGCTGGGGCTTGAGTAGTGCTCCCAGTCAATGTTTGGGTAGTTGAAGTCGCCCAATATAATGGTGTTCGGAGAGATCTTCATGTTCTCCAATGTTTTCAGGAAAGCCGAATGGGATTCCTGACTTTGAGAGGGTGGTCTATAGGATGCTATAAACTGAAAAGCAGTCTTGCCCACTGTTAGTTGCACATGGATGGTCTCCAATACTTCTTGCAATGCCACTAACCTGGAGGTGTGGATATCCTTGATAAATATGGAAACTCCCTCCTTTTGTGGTTCAGTCCGGGTTTTGGGGCCGAAAAGCATGATACGAGGTATAGCCTGGTAGTGCTGGGGTGCTCTCTGGAGCCTTGAACCAGGTTTCTGTCACTGCACAGATATCAATGTTCTCCATACTGAGGAGAGCTTCGAGTGCGTGTATCTTGAGGTTAAGACTTCTGGCATTTAGCAGCATTACCCTTAGTTTCTTGTTCCTTGTGCTGTCTATGGGGGTGGGTTTGACTTTTGAGCCTTGCCTAAAAAAGGCACTATGGGGGTGGCAAGAGCCTTTGCCGATATCCGAAAGCCCAGTGGTGACAGTTGCAAGCCATCCCTAGCGAAGCAACGTGGCTTGTCGAGCATGTCATCCCAGGCTGACAGACACTGGATCCCCTTTGAATGACACCAAAATTTTAGCCAATTGTTAAAATCGATCATTTTGTCTTTGTACTGTGGCATCATTCTTGGTGAGGGTAAGATGCTACTCAAGGTCAGGGTCATACCAGCCTGGGCTACATGATCAGAGAGCTCCTCTATGTCTCTTTTCATGTAGTCCAGGGAGGTACGTCTCAGGTCATTCACACCAGCATGTACAATGACTGAGTCATATTTGTATTTGCTTTGGAGTGACCTGAGTGTTTGCGTTGTGTGTCGGATCTTAGCACCTGACAGGCAGCTCACCGTGACCTTCTCTTTATTCAGTCTGGTGAGCGGGACGTCAGTGTGTCTGACAATAGAGTCACCTATAACAAGAGTATCAGGTGTGTTATTCAGCCTTAAGGGCTGTGGCTGCTTGGCACACTGACTTTATGGGTTATGTGTTGTGTGTGTTTTGTTTTGAGGTAGCGTTTGCTTGGATGTCTGCTTTGGAGGTCTCTGTTGCTTAGGTTGATTTTTATTTAGAGCCTCCGAGTATGTTTTTGTGTATTTATGTGTTTGGTTCGCTGATGTGGTGGGACTATGTGATACTGGAATTGTGTTGTGTGAGGTTACCTTCTCCTCCTGACTGGTTACACCAGTTTTGAGATGAGAGAGCTCAGCCACCAGTTTGGCTAAATACTTGCATCTCTCACATATATTTGAACCTGTTTGGAGGAGGAGAGGGTTGTCCGTGTACATGAGACAGTTGTAACATTGCCTCAAAATTCCCAGATTCACCAGCTGGACTGGAGAAACCATTGACTGACCTTTGGACATGCTAGAGTAACAGGAAACTGAATTTAAGACGGACCAATAGAGGACAGGGTAATCGTAGAGTATAAGAGTAAGTAGTGCTTATGGTTTAATAGTGCTAACTTGTAGGATTACTTAATTGGACCAGTGAAGGGCCTTAGAATGAGAATATGGTGTTTAAATTGAGAGATAGAGCAGTTCTAAGGGAAAAAGTGAAGAGCAGACTTTGTGGAGCCAGGAATAGTTTAAACCCAATTAGGCGCTGCCCGTTGTTGCTATGCTCAATCCCGCAAAACTGCGCAAAAGAGGGTTTTAAGAGAGGAAGATGAAGGAGTTTTGGAATTGACCCAAAATGGCCAATAAAACTACAGTTTCAAGTCAGTAACCACTCCCACAGGAGCAGGCAGGCTGCTCAATGTTTTTTCACTGCCACTGATCAACAGAGAGACTTTCCTTTAGCCCAAGCAAAAATGGCCTCACAGAAACTTACAAACAGTTCAAGAACAGCAAGCCTGTAACTGAACATTTTTAAATCTCAGAAAAGTGGGAAAAAAGCAGAGATAGCAGAAGTTAACAAGTATCAACAAGTTATAACAGTGCAGTAAATGACCCCACACAAGAGTGCTCGGCCAAAGACAGATAAAATGCAAGTTTTGAGAAAAAAAACTATTTTAAAAATAAGTGCAAACAGGAAATTCAGTAAACAGCTCTAGGTTGTGCTCTAAATACAGTTACTAATGCAGAAATCAAATTTAACAAGCCAGAAAATGCTCAAAATAGGCAGCTATGCAGAAAAACTTAGCAAATAAACAGAGGAAAAATACTTAAAGTCTCAAAAGTGGCTCCTTTCTTCTCTCAGCGTTTTCTCCTCTTGGTGGGTGCTTCACCAACAGCCAACAAGCCTGAAAAGATACCAAAATCACGAGGCAACCAGGTTTTAAGAGAGGAAGATGAAGGAGTTTTGGAATTGACCCAAAATGGCCAATAAAACTACAGTTTCAAGTCAGTAACCACTCCCACAGGGGCAGGCAGGCTGCTCAATGTTTTTCACTGCCACTGATCAACAGAGAGACTTTCCTTTAGCCCAAGCAAAAATGGCCTCACAGAAACTTACAAACAGTTCAAGAACAGCAAGCCTGTAACTGAACTTTTTTAAATCTCAGAAAAGTGGGAAAAGAGCAAGATTTTTTTTTTTTTTTTTTTCAGAGATAGCAGAGGTTAACAAGTATCAACAAGTTATAATAGTGCAGTAAATGACCCCACACAAGAGTGCTAGGCCAAAGACAGATAAAATGCAAGTTTTGATAAAAAACGATGTTAAAAATAAGTGCAAACAGGAAATTCAGTAAACAGCTCTAGGTTGTGCTCTAAATACAGTTACTAATGCAGAAATCAAATTTAACAAGCCAGAAAATGCTCAAAATAGGTGGCTATGCAGAAAAACTTAGCAAATAAACAGAGGAAAAATACTTAAAGTCTCAAAAGTGGCTCCTTTCTTCTCTCAGCGTTTTCTCCTCTTGGTGGGTGCTTCACCAACAGCCAACAAGCCTGAAAAGACTTTGGGAAGTTGTCTTCCTGTGGGAATTGCCACACTGACAATATGCCCCTGAGCCTAAATGGGAAACCTTCCACTCTTAGCTGAACACTGAGTAACCAGGCTGCCATTATTGCTATCACACTAATTAACCATAGCTTTTTGTAGATGCCATTCACAACTAAAATGATCTGATATCTTCTTTCAAACATCCATGACTAAGCCCTTCAGTATCTGACTAATTTATTTCTTCCAGTCCAAACCACGTTATTTTTCTCCAGCGCAGAATAGTGAAGTGGGTTTATTTGTTAAGATCATTCCTGAGCTCAGGTCAAAAGAATAAACCTTAGAAGCAGGCATGGGACCTGTTTAAAAATCACTGCGGCACTGCTTTATACTAAAAAGCAGGGGTACATATTACGTTATCGAACTTTTAAAAGTTCGAACGTCATATGGTTGATACCATATGAGGGAACATTTAAAAGTTTGAACGTTTCAACAGAGATCTCCGTACAGTGTGGAATGGGGAGATTTCCCTTTCCTGCACTGTAGTGCAATCTCGGGGTTGGTATATTTAAAGAGCAGGGGGTGTTGCGGGTGGAGGAGGGCTTGCCCCCCTTCTTAAAATGGTCAGGAAGGTTTTTTCTATTTATTTATTTTTTTCACTTTTTGAACTTTTAAAAGTTCGATCATATGGCTTCAACCATATAATGTTCAAACTTTTAAAAATCCGGTAACGTAATATA